>NC_037534.1:13980367-13984331 GCF_001531365.2 Cynara cardunculus var. scolymus | reverse complement strand
GTATGCATGACTTATGTGCATGGTTATACATGCATGAATTGGGTGTATGTATTTGTGAGTATATGCATGGGGTATGTATGCATGCATGTGGGGGGGGGAAGGAAGGCTGTAGTAGCCGACCTTCTTATTTTGGAAACTATATAAGGAGGGTCATAGCCTCCATCACATTTTCTTGCTATTTTTGAAGAAGTGTGCGATTTTAGGAGAGATTGATCAGATTGTATATTATCTGAATTGCAAAGAAGTTGATTTTCAAAAAAGTATTGCATAAAGTGAGTGGTTTACCATTTTTATTTCAATTGTAAAGTAATTCTTTTGGTTTGATCAATAATTGTTTTAAAAACTTGTTTTACTCGGTTTGAACTTAAACCGGACAAAATGTGAGCGATTTAAGGTTAAATCGCTTGGTGTATCAACCGATTTAGTCTTAAACTGGACAAGGGTTGGGCAATTTAGTTATAAACCAGACAGAGGCTCACCCGGTTTAAGGGTAATCCGACTAAAATATTAGCCGTTTTAGGTGTTGAGCAATTTATGAACTTGAAATTATGTTAAGTGTTTTGAAGGGAGAAGTAGGAACACGACTAAGAGGTGTCCTGATTGTTAAATCGCACAAAACCTCTAAATGTTGTCCGGATTGTTAAATCGGATAGATTATATAATGTTGACCGGATTAGTAATCCGGCCAAGGTTGTCCCGAGATGAAGTCCGGTCAATTATGTATTTATCAAATTTTAGTATTAACTTATGTATTAGTCATCATTTCATTGTTCTTTTAAAAAGAATGAGAATTTTGATAAAGATGATTTTGAACTGATAATATTCCAGAAGAACACTTATGACTGCGGTCTGTTCTATCATGGAATTGTTTTGTGAAATGTTTTGATGAAGAAATAATGGTGGCATATTAAGGAGAGGTGTATCATGGGATAAGGGTGACATATCAAGGAGAGGTGTACCATGGGATAAGGGTGGCATATCAAGGAGAGGTGTACTTTTGGATATAAGGGTGGCATTTGTATGTGTTATGTGATATAACTCTTACTATATATCCTTTAAGATTACCGTGGTCTGGAATATTTATTTCTTTGTGATTTGAAGGTTTAGGATCAGGGTTCTTATTAGAACTCAAAGTTTGGATGTTATTGAGGAGAAAGTAATAGAATTGGCCTAGAACTTTGAATAAACCTTGGTTAATTAGGAAGCTTTAAAAGTGGCTTTATAACAACCCTGTTTGGGTTTTGATGTATTATTTGCAAGCATTGGAATTGGTTTGAAAGGAGAAAAGGTAATGATAATATGTTTTTACTTGTTCATATATTTGCTATATATATGAAAAGTTGTTTTACATAAAAGTTTTGGTAATTATCACCCTGCAATAACATAAATAAAAAGGGAACTCACTAGACCTTTCGGTCTAACCCTCGTTTTGTGATTTTAAAAATGTATTGCAGGAGATTCAGACGGTAAGGGGAAAAGGAAAATATGATAATTCCCTATATGTATATCTGCATGAAGATTGCTGAGGATATGTATAGTTTTGGTAGATGATCTTGATTAGTACAAGGATTGTATTTTGAAATTTTTGAACCATCTATTTCGTAATGGTAAATTCTTGTACGAAGGGACCTATGTGGTGTATAAACATGTATTTCTTGTATATGAAGTATATGTTACATGCAATGTGTGGAATATATAGAATGGTGACGAATATTCTATTCAAAAAATGAATTAGATTGGGTTAGTTTTAGGGATGAGGATTACGGTTCATTTAATTTGAGAGATATATTTATTAAATTAAGTTAAGAAATCTTAAAAATATAAATTACTTTTATGTCGTTATTAATTGATTTTTTGGAATCTTTCATTTTAAGAATTATTTTTATAAAATGAGTAGCTAGAATTTATTCTCTTAATTTCTTATTTGGTCAATGTTCTTTTTTGATTTTCCATATATATATAGGGACCTAATCAAATGAGAACTAATTAGTTTGTGGTAACCGTGAGATCCAATCTCAACCACAAATCAATAGATAAATCAGGAAATTTATAATTTTGGTAATTTTTAATTAAAATTTTATTTTAGGTATTTTCTTTCCTCTCTCCTCTCTTCTCTCTCCGTCCCCGTCTTCCGGCCTCCGACCTCCGTCCTCCGGCCACCGTCCTCCGGTGATACCACAGTGGTATCACAATGCATCATATATGTGATTGGGTATCACACTGTGGTCGTTTGTGCGGTCGATTGGATATGTAACACAGTGGTATCACAATGTATCTTATATGTGCTTGAGTATCACACTGTGGTATCACCGGAGGATGGTGGCCGGAGGCCGGAGGACGGTGGCCGGAAGACGGGGACGGATAGAGGAGAGAGGAGAGGAAAAAGAAAATACCTAAAATAAAATTTTAATTAAAAATTACCAAAATTAAAAATTTCCTAATTTATCTATTGATTTGTGGTTGAGATTGGTTCTCACGGTTACCATAAACTAACAAGTTCTCCCTTGAATGGGCCCCTATATATATATATATATATATATANATTGAGAAAATTAACTGAATGTGATATACGTAAGAAATATGGATAAGTTGTATCAAATGGTTGATGATGAAAAAGAAATTATGAATAGAGAAATAACATATTCAAGGTTAGAAAAATATTTTAATGTACCAAAGTATCAACCCAATCAACCCTTACGGGTTGGTTGGGTTGGGTTCACTTTGGTTTGGGTTGGGTTGAGTTAAGATTTTTCAAACCGCAAGCATTAGGTTGGGTTGTTCAAATGTCTTCAATCTGATCAACTCAACCCATGAGCACCCCTAGTGCCACATATTGGAGAAGATTTATTATATGCATCGAATTTTATGACATCAATTTGGTGTTACTCTTACTGATTGCAGATGCCCTTAACCAGAGAATATCCCTTTTTAGGTTTGTCATTACTCGTGTTAATAATCAAATAATTGTGATGCTGATGGAGTACTGTGGCCCGTACGTAAGAAGAAGGAGTCTTTATGTCGCATTACCGAGGTCCTCGTTTCAAAAAAATACGCCGCTTGGAGGCTTTACCGGGGCTAACTAATAAAAGGCCCAGAGCTCGAATTGATCTTAAAAACCAATCGCGTTCCGGGAAAAAAAATCCCAATATCGTATTTACCTAGAAGAAAAACAAAAATTGCGTTTTCATTATGGTCTTACACAATGATAATTACTTAAATACGTTCGTATCGCTGGAAAGGCAAAAGCGTCAACAAGTCAGGTTTTAGTACAATTACTTGAAATGCGCCTGAATAACATCCTTTTTCGCCAATTAGTTAACCATAGACATATTTTAGTCAATGGTCGTATAGTAGATATGCACAGTTATCGCTGCAAACCCCGATATACTATTGTGGCGAAGGATGAACAAAAATCTAGAGCTTTAATTCAAAATTCTCTCGATACATCCCCTCATGAGGAATTGCCAAACCATTTGACTCTTCAATCATTCCAATATAAAGAATTAGTCAATCAAATAATAGATAGTAAATAGGTCGATTTGAAAATAAATGAATTGCTAGTTGCAGAATATTATTCTCGTCAGACTTAAACTTAACAAAAATAAAATCAAGACTAATAATATGATAACTGGGTCCTCGTTATCACTTGAGGTAATTAATATGTGATTATTTGTTAAATGATTATGTGACAGCATGATAAAATTGCTATATTTGATCATGCTGGTATGAGAATTTTATGCATAGGAATTATATGCACAATATGAAATGCATAAAATATATATATGTATGCATGACTTATGTGCATGGTTATACATGCATGAATTGGGTGTATGTATTTGTGAGTATATGCATGGGGTATGTATGCATGCATGTGGGGGGAGAAGGAAGGTTGTAGTAGCCGACCTTCTATTTTGGAAAGTATATAAAGAGGGTCATAGCCTCCATCACTTTTTTCTTGCCATCA
>NC_037534.1:13960889-13977672 GCF_001531365.2 Cynara cardunculus var. scolymus | reverse complement strand
ATATATATATATATATATATATATATATATATATATATATAAGGGCAGGTTCATATGAAAACTAAGTTTCGGCCATGAACTGGGAGATAAAAGAGAGCGCAACACATATCCCTTGCATCCACGAGTTATTCATCATGAATACTGATGAATGCCTATTATCCATCATGAATAATGAATCAATTTAACATGGATCATGATAGTGTGATATTCATCATTAATGTTGTATCATTCATTATGAATAGTTAATGAACTTTAGGTTCGTTATTCATATTGAATACCCTTCGTTATTCATATTGAATGACATACAACAGGACCAAATCTGTAATTTACTCTTCAATATATATGTAATTTACTCTTAAATAGAATATCGTGTGAGTATTATTTTTCCGTGAGTGAGTTTTTAGTCTTTAGCTAGGTCCGCAATGGATATACAGAAGTAGTGATATTTAGGTCAATGCAGAAGATAAATAATTAAAAAACAAATTTAAACGAGGAAAATAGTTATTTAACTCAAGGAATCTTAAAAAACTAAAACTGTATGGATCAAATCACCAATAACGCTACTAAATCGGGTAAATAATGGTGGATATTCTCTTTTAATTGAAAACAAAATCAATATGTATTATTGCATATTATTACAATATACTAGTTTTCGACATTGCGTGTTGCACCGTTAAAAATATAAAATCTTTGACTTGAGTGGAAATGCGATGTGTCTGAAAACTCAGGATCCTATTTATATTATAACGCCTCATCCAACACCGTAAATCACGATTTAGAGAATACTAACAACAGATGGAAGTACATCATTAAGTCAATACTTTCATTCTATATATATTGTTGGTCCCTTGAGGGTCTAGAAGATATGTATAACAGTTTGTAGAACCAGGGGGGATAAATACAAACACAATATTTTCAAATTTAAAATGTAAATTGATAAAAGAAGATCAATACAAATTTTACAAGACTATTTGCGGAAAGATAAGGTAAGAAAACCTATCTAAACAATCTTTGGTTACACACAAAATCTTAGCAAATAAGAAAAGATATGCTGTAAAGAAAAGTTCTTTTACTTCAGCTTTAGAATGCTCAAAGTAAGAATTAGGTTAAGAGAGTGTGTTGCGCGCGCACTCTGCATGGAGAAGAAACACTTCTATTTATACCCATTGCATTAAATGTTCATTTAATGCAATATGGTAGGGTTAGAGTATGTGTCAAGCCTTGAGAGGAAGGCTTGTCCTTTGTTACAGTGAGTAGTACAAAAAGCCTATTCATGAGCAGACATCCTTACCTAAAGTTGGTAGGTAATAGAGTCAACTAGTCGGCTCCGTACCGTACTAACATTTAGAAAGGGTATGGGTTTGTCCTTTTTGTGTATAAGGATAAGAAAACAACAATCATGCTTGGCAAGCTTCCTTTGATCGCTGAATGATGGAATAACCTGGAGGTCTCTTCAGTATTCGCTGAGGCTTGAGCAGTCTCCACACATATGTAGACAGATTTGTAATCACTGAGTACCGCTTCAGATCACGTACTTGCCAGTCTTTAATCTTCAGTTTTAGTCTTCAACTTTGGCTGAAGGTTCTTTGGTATGAGTGTTGTCTTCTTGAAGTATCACTGTCTCTGATTGAATTACAATACAAGTTCTTCAGCGATCACTGAACAATATTCAGTGATGATCGCTGGAACTGAAAAGACAAAAACATAAATACATCGTATAAGTGAAAAAGGATTATCATTAAATCACTGAGAGAGAGGATCAACAATCTCCCCCTATTTGATGATAGCAAGACAACATAAAGAAAGTTGTCTTATCAAATAACAGTAAGAAAAAGTTACATATAAAGTACATGTCCCTTTTTACTATTTTGGGATCTTTTTCAGTGAGTCAGTCTTTCCCTGAGAATTTTTCTTAAGTTATATTTAAGTGAAAATTACATGGATGAAAACTGAAACTGAAAGCTTATTCACTGACTTATAGATTGTTAGTGAATGTAAAAAGTAACTCTGGAACTCATAGACTTGTGTCCCTATTACTTTTTTTAGGGATCTTTTTCATTGAAGTACAAGAAATACTCATTTTATTATCATTGGTAATATTACAAGTAGTTCAATACATGTCTAATACTTAAAGACTAGAAGATTAATCACTTAAAGTAGACATAGTGAAATAGATTTACAAGGAACAATGAACAAAAATTACAAAGAGAAACTAATCTAGAACACTTACATCTATGCAGGTAGGTACATCTTCACCAAGGTTCTTCCGACGTAGGCATTCCCTTCGTATCTTCAGGTTCACGACTTTTCCAGGCATGCTATCATTTATCCAGAGCAAGAGGTAAACCAAATGACCCATAGGACATAGATGTAGCTCTGACATTCTCGAAAATCTGACTTCACCTTCATACTCAAGGAATATAACTCCTAACTCAGGTTTGAAATGCACAGATTTGGGTATATAGGGACCCTTGTTTGGCGAGTCGAGATTCAGCATAGAAATGTCTATACTTTCATGTTCCTCCAGGATTTCGTCTAAGGAGAACCTTGTTTTATGTTCTTCCCTTAGGAATGGTCCCTCATTAGGATTAGAAAGCTTCTTTTTCTTCTTTCCACCTTTCTTTAGAGAAGGCCTGTCAGGGACTGCGACATACCTGGACATCCGTTTGATGATATTGCTGACGATGTCTTCGATAATCGACTTATGTCTTGTGATAACCGAATCCTGGTTATCACCCGAGGTAATTAATATATGACTATGTGATATATGGTTACGTGAATGCATGATAAATTGTTACATTTGATCAAGCGGGTATGCGATTTATATGCATAATGTGAATGCATGTATGAGATTTTATGTATGTGAATAGGCATGATTTAAATATGCATGCATGAGTTAATATATGTGAAGATGTAATTAATGCATGCATAAGGTGATGAATATGTATGCATGTATATATATATATACATGATTGGATGCATGCATGTTTAGATGCATGGTTGAGGGCGGTTTAGCCGCCATGCCCTTTTTAGAAAAAAGTATAATAGGAAGTTATGTTTTCAAATAAAGTTTTTTGCCACATTTTGAACTTGAGAGTGATTTGAGAGAAGCATTGTCCGAATTGCTTATTTTGAAGAAGAATTCATCTGATTTCTAAGGAAATTCTTAAGGTGAGTGGTTAAATTGTTTGAACCTTTTGAATTGTATATGGAATTATGTTTTAAAAAGCTTTATACCTGAGCTAAGTTTTTACTCGGTCAAGTGTTGAGCGATTTATAGTTAAACTGGGAAAAGGGTGAGCGGGTTTTAGCTTAAATCGATCAAGGCATGAGCGGTTTAAGGCTAAACCGCCTGAGGTGTTATATGATATAATCTAAAACCGGACAAGGGTTGAGCGGATTAGGCTTAAACCAGATATGTCTTAACCGGTTTAAAGTTAAATCGATCAAAATATGTTATCCGATTTAAGTGATGAGCGATTTATAAACTTTGAATCATATTATGAGTTTAAACAGGAGAAGTATGAATACGACTATGGGTTGACCGGATTGTTAAATCGGACAAAACATAAATAGTGTTGTCCGGATTGGTAATCCAGACAAAGTATTAATAATTCAATCTAAGTGTCAAATTGGACAAGCTATATGAAGTGTTGTCCGAATTTGTTATCCGGACATGGTTGATCGGATTACTTGTTAACTTGTCAAGTATTGATTCTTGTCAAACAATAAATGGAAGTTTTGACAAAATGAATTTGAATTGATAATAATTCCATTGACTGCGATCTATTCTATATGGAATTGTTTTATGAAATACTTTTGATGGGGAAATAAGGGTGACATATCAAGGAGAGGTGTACCATGGGATAAGGGTGGCATATCAAGGAGAGGTGTACATTTGGATAAAAGGGTGGCATTTGTGTATGTGTTATATAATAACTCTTACTATTATATCCTTTAAGATTACCATGGTCTGGAACCTATATTTCTTTGTGACTTTAAGGTTTAGGATCAGGGTTCTTATTGGAAATCATAGTCTGGATGTTATTGAGAAGAAGATACCAGGTTTGGCCTAAAACTTTAAATAAACCTTATTTGATTCAAAAGGTGGCATCATGATAATCTAGTTATTACAAATCTAACTTGTTCATATATTTGTGATATGTATGAAAAGTTGTTTTTTCTTAAAAGTTTTGGTGATTTTTACCTTACAATAACATAAATAGGACTCACTAGACCTTTTGGTCTAACCCTCGTTTTGTGATTTTCAATATGTATTGCAGGAGGTACAGATAGTAAGGGAAAGGGGAAAATGTAATATTTTTCCTATATGCATATTTGCTGGAAGATGTGGCTATGTTATGTATAGTTTTGTTAGATGAAAGTGGAATAGTACAAGAATTTGTATTTTGAATTTTTGGACCATGTATTTTGTACTAATAGATTCTTGTACTAGTGGGACCAATGTGGTGTACAAACATGTATTTATTATGTATGATATATATGATACATGCAATGTGTGATATGGGGCGTTACATGTCTTGACTTGGATCGCTGAATGGCTTGCCTGATCTCCAACCATTCGCTGTATCCATAGCGGCTAAGGTAGGAAGGGTACTCGGTGATGGCATCGATATTATCCCTGGTGATGAGCATTGAGACCAGTGTTCCACCGTCTTTTGAATGTCCGCTGATGTTGATGATTGGGCGGGGACTAACTCTCTTTTTCAGCTTTGCTTCGCTCCACCGCTTGTCCTTTTCAACCAGCTTCAGGTTCTTCTCATGCTCATCTTCTACAATGGAAAGAAGTTTAGCCTGGGCTTGGACAACGTTCACCTTCTTCTTGGACTTTCTCTTGGGGAGAATCTTCTCCACTAGTGACTTGGCCAACTTTAAGTTGTCTTCAGTTTGCTTACTCTGAAGCTCTAGCTCTTCTGCAGCCCTTAATGCCTCGAGTCTTTCAGGTTCTGAAAGGAAGTCAAACTCACCACCATTAGAGGTACGAAGATGGATTTTTACTCCAGTCTGGTCAAGTGACTCCTTTAGCTAAGCCATCTGCTGGTCGATGGGAGCATTGGAGACAGGGTTTTCAGGGACCCACTCCAGTCGACCGCATGTAGTTGATGGAATTTGAAGTTGATAGAGTGAAGTGACTACTACCTGAGAGGTAGAGTGTTCAAGTAAGGTTGAGGGATATTGAAAAGTACCTTCAGATTCCCTTCTTCAGCGACCGCTTTGCCTTTCGACTTGTAGTCCTGGTTCTTTGATGGATCAGACTCTTCTTCCCTTTGCTCCCCTTGGGATGTAGAATCCCTGAGGGTGACTCCCTTGGTGGCGGTTGATGGCTTTTGATACTTGATGGTAAAGTCATCTTCATCATCGTCGTCATCATCACCATCTAGATCACTTTCGGGGTCTGGGATAACAGGTTCGTCATCTTCATCATCATCATCTTCATTTTCATCATCATCATCACCAGCAACAGAGGTGATGGGAAGATCATCATCCCTTGGGATGGCATCGACCGCCTCAGTTGAAATAGCTTCGGTGGTCAGGACTACATGAGCAGCAAAAGCTTCAGCTTTAGAAGCTTCAGCTGCAGTGAATGTTGGAGCAGCAGCAGGAGCAGTAACAGCATCAGATGGTCCAGCAGCATTGGACCTCATCTCCCGCTCTCTGGCTAAGACTTGAGAGTATAAGCAGAGAGTTCGTCCACGCACTTATGCTGGAAAACCATCATCTCCTCTAGCCTTGACAGAGCACTGGCTAGAGTTGTCGTTGCTTCATGCGTCTCACTAAGCTGAGCGCGATCATCAGCAGAGAAGGAAGGCGGGATCACTGGAGTTGGTTGACGGACAACATCCAGGATCTGCTAAAGAAGTTCTGTCTGCTAAAGGGAGAGTGCTTGAGCATCATCAACCTTGCTGGAGAGAACAACAATGGCTTCAGTGTCGGCTCGAACAGCTTCCTGGAGAGTCAAGAGATGACTCTGTACTTCTTGAACATCTGCTTTGAGAGCTGAGAGGTCCGCTTCAAGTTCACCCTTGCGGAGCATCTCTTGGTGAACTTCAGCCATCTTGCAGTAAACGGAATCGACGGCTGGGAGAAGGAGTTTGACATCTGACGCAATGTCATAATCCTCGTCATCTTTGGCAATAGCGTCATCTTCCCCATCTTCTTCCTTCTCTTCCTCATCTTCTTCCTCCTCTTCCTCAGCCACAGACTGGGGCATAGAAGAAGGACCTGCAATAGAAGAAGGGTGAGCAACAAGAAGCCAGGGTTAGTAGAAATGAAAGGGTAGGAGGATGGAATACCTGAGGGGCCATCAATGACATCCAAAAGATTGTCACTGGCATGAGCAAAGATATCCTCGAGAGAATGGACATCTGTATGCTGAGGAGCATCGAGAGGAGCAACCTCAGGTCCAGTGGTGTGTGTTTCAATAACAGGGAGGACGATCGCTGATACATCATCAACACGTGTGAAGACCAAGGAAGGAGGAGAAAAGAAAATGGTTGAGAAAAGACATGGGTGTTCAGCGGTGGCTACGCTGATATTCACACCTTCAGTGATTTAGGTCACTGAGGCGGTTGGGGTGGATGCCACTGATACAACAGTGATGGGAGGAATCAATGAAGAGCTAGGAGGGTTAGCTAAAAGTGCCTCGGGGTTAAAGCTTGTTTCAATAGCTGAAACCTGTCGAGAGGTTTCAGCCAGAGACGTGTTATACCCTTTTTGGCCTTCTTGGCTCTCTAAGGAGAATCAAGAGTTGGTTGAGAAGGTCGTTTGGAGGAGGTTTTGATGGTTGGGCTAGACGCGGGGGTGGGGTTTACCCTTGTCCTGGCCACCTGAGGAGATGAGGTAGTGAAAGACAATATAGAAGAGAGTGTCACATCACTGTCCCTCAGCTTATGATCCAGAATCCTGGATCCAAGCATGGAAACCTGGAGGTTACCTTCCGTGGAGTATTTAACTCTAAAGATCTTAGCGAAGATCATTGAAAGAAACCTGTTGTAAGGCACCACCTTTTCTCATTGGCGCTTGTTCAACTTTTGCACCAAGTCATCAAAAATAACCGCAACATAATTTATATTGCGACGCTAAATCGCAGAAACGCCAATCGTCAAGGCGATCCTTGAGGCCTGGTCTTGACCTCCGGTCTTTCCACCCATAGACTGGAGGAAGTGAGAGAACAAGTATTGCCAGATCGCGGATATCCTGTTCTTCTCAATCTTCGATAAAGACTTCATGGGAGCAATTGAGTCCATCTTCACTGGCCATTGATAGCCAATGGCATCGAGACACTCGATGATCTCGGCCATTGTGGGTTCGCTGTCGAAAGGACCTTTGGGAAGGTGAAGAGTCGTTCTTATTGTGTTCACACCAAACTTCACTTCCATGCGGTTGAAGGTGAAGTTGACCTGTTCAACTTGGTGGCCATGCTTGTCTTCGACATCCACGACCTCAGCAGTGAACCAGAACTACTGTAGAAGTTCCTTAACCATGATAGGTTCATGGTTGAGGGCGAAGTCGAGCAACGACTGTTTGAGAAAGTCAGTCGCCTCTTGATAGTATGCCTTGGATGAGGGAATGTCCAATAAGGCAATGTGGTTATTGGCCTTGAAGGACACTTCATCGAGAGAGAATCCAACATTCTTGGTAGCCATCTGTTTTTAGTAAGAATAAGATAAAACAGTTTGTTAGTAAAACCAAGATTTGTATTGGATAAGAATTTAGGTAAGTTTTTGAATTAATACAAACTCCTTTTGAAAAATTCATAAAGAAGAAATAGGGTTTTTCAAGTAGACAGTGTTTAAAGAAATCTGATTATAACCAAGTAAGAGTTGGTTAAATAATCATCATTGTTTAATATTTCAAGAGAACAAGTTTATTGAGATTATTAAACTTATTTCTTAACAGAAGAGTAAAGAAAAGAAGGATTTGACCTTAAAGATTTAGAGAGAAAAGGTCGAGAGGTTCTTGAGAAGTTGAGAGAGTTCTTGCTTTGGAAATTCTTGCAGAGTTTCGTCTTTGAAATTTTGTAAGCGTAAAGAGAAAAGAAGAGGAGAGGTCTCATATTTATAGGTAGGAGGAGAGAAGAAATATGAGAGAGAGAGAGAGAGAGAGAAAAGACGACGGTTGAGGAAAGGGGCCATGATGAAAAATGGCACGTTCTCATCCATGATTGGATGACATTAAATGAGGTAGCGTATGACAGTTTCTTTTTGCGCGTCTCAAAGTGTTGCGCATAGTAAATAGAGAATGTCATCATTAAGGTTCATTAACTATTTTCTTTTAAAAATGAAGGGTTTTTAAGAAAACAAAGAGTCACACAGTGTTTAACTAAACATTGAAACGACCTTTTAAAACATTTTAGTCAGAAAAGAAGAAAAGCTTCAGTTAAGGTTTTAAGTTTTGAAAAAAGAGAAAAGTAATCATACTTTAGAGAGAATAGATATATTTACTCAAAAGTTCAGTGTCAGAGATAGAGTACTGAATCATTTCACTTACTGAGTGATGTTAATAGCTGAAGATTAGTCTTCAGTGTTTAGCATCCCCAGTTCGCTGATCAAGATGTTGAATCTTGTCTCATCAAGAGGCTTGGTGAAAAGGTCAGCGAGCTGGTACTCAGTTGGAACAAAGTGAAGTTCATTATCACTATTCATAACATGATCTCTGATAAAATGATATCAGATCTCAATATGTTTGGTCTTGGAGTGAAGTACAGGGTTGTTTGCATTTGCAATAGCACTACTGATGTCGCAATAGATAGGAACTTTTGAAAACTGAAGATCATAGTCCAGCAGCTCGTTTTTCATCCAAAGAATTTGCACGCAACAACTACCAGTGGCTACGTATTCAGCTTCGGCTGTTGATGTGGACACTAAGTTTTGCTTTTTTGCTTGTCCAACTCACCAACTTTCCACCTAGAAGTTGACAGCCTCCAGTGATGCTTTTCCTATCAATTTTGCAACCTGCAAAATCACTATCCGAATAACCGATTAGGTCAAAGCCTGAACCTTTAAGGTACCAAAGACCTACGTTAGGAGTTCCCTTAAGATATCTGAAGATGCGTTTTACAGCAATCAGATGGGATTCCTTTGGTTCATCTTGATATCTTGCACATAAGCATGTAGAGTACATGATATCTGGTCGACTAGCTGTTAGGTATAGCAGGGAGCCGATCATTCCTCTATAAACAGTAACGTTTACAGGCTTTCCATTTGGATCCTTGTTGAGAGAGAGTGGATGAGCCATTGGAGTCTTCATAGATGAACTGTTGGATAGATCAAACTTCTTCAACATGTAACGAACATACTTACTTTGATTGATAAAGATACCTTTATCTGATTATTTGATCTGCAGATCTAAAAAGAAGGTTAGTTCTCACATCATGCTCATCTGATATTCTTTCTTCATGCGATCAGCAAACCGAAAACACAAAGAGGGATTAGTGGAACCAAATATAATATCATCTACATAAATTTGGACTAGAGTGATGTGACCCTTAACTTTCCTAAGAAATAAGGTCTGGTCAATCTTTCCACGAACAAATTTCTCAGAGATGAAAAAAGAGGAAAGGGTATCGTACCAGGCACGAGGAGCCTGTTTTAACCCATAAAGACCTTTATCCAATCTATAGACATGGTTTGTATATTTAGGGTCAAGAAACCCTGTAGGTTGTTCAACATAAACTTCCTCTTGAAGTTTCCCATTTAGAAAAGCACTCTTTACATCCATTTGGTAGACTTTAAAGTCTCTATGGGCAGCAAAGACTAGGAAGAGTCGAATTGCTTAGAGTCTATCTACTGGTGCAAAGGTTTCATCATAATTGATCCCCTCTTCTTGTCTATAACCCTGAGCAACAAGTCAAGCCTTGTTACGGGTTACCACACCATCTTCATCCAACTTATTACGATAGACCCATTTGGTGCCTATCACTGATTTGTCAGAAGGACGTGGGATAAGGTACCAGACTTTGTTCCTATCAAACTCAATGAGCTCATCTTTCATGGCAAGGACCTAACTAGGGTCAGAGATAACATCATTGATTTTCTTGGGTTCAACTAAAGAAAGAAAGTTGACAAAGAGACAGATATTACCTAGACCACGACGAGTCTTGATACCTGCATGTGGATCACCAAGAATTTGATGAATTGGATGGTCTTTTGTCCATCGCTGAGCCGGTAGAGGAATTTCATCTAAGTATGTAAGTTCATGAACAGAGGATGAGGCTTCAGATGTAGTTTGTTCAGCAATTGGGACAATCGCTAAAGGAGCCTCAGATTCAGTGACTAAAGCAGGTTCAGATACTGAAGGCATTTCATTCACTGATTGATCAGTGTTCGAAGTAGAAGGAAGAATACAACTAATGGGCACGGCAGCGATCTTTGAAGAAGATACGTTGGAGTGACTAGTTGTTACTAGAATGATAGACGGATCATCTTCAGCTTCAGGGGATTCAGTGTTGAAAGGAGTACTGTAGGAAGCTTCAGGTTGTCCATAGTGAGAGAACATCCAGTTTTCTAATTCATCCTCATCATTTAAGATGGGTCTTGAATTAGCTGATTGAGATTCGTCAAAGGTGACATGGATAGATTCTTCCATCGTCTGTCTTCGTTTGTTGAATATTCTAAAGGCTTTGGATACTGAAGAATATCCAAGAAAGACTCCTTCATCAGCTTTGGGATCGAACTTTCCAAGTTTGTAGCGATTGTTGAGAATGTAACAAGTACAACCAAATATATGAAGAAAACTTATAGAAGGCTTTCTTCTATGAAAAAGTTCATAGGCTGTCTTCTTGAATCTTTACACGATCAACGATCGATTTTGAGTGAAACAAGCGGTTTTGACAGCTTCAACCCAGAATTGAGTAGGACGATGGGATTCACTGAGCATTGATCAAGAAGCCTCTATGATTGTTCAATTTCTCCTTTCAGCGATCCCGTTTTGATGAGGAGTCCTCACTAAAGAAATGTTGTGAGAGATTCCCTTGTTCTCAAAGAAGTTATCCATAGTACTATTTTTGAATTCAATACCATGGTCACTTCTAATAGATCATACCTTGATGTTGTTGAGTACTTCTATTTTCTTGATGAACAAAATGATTTCTTCAGGTGCTTCATCTTCGGATCAGAGAAAGAAGACCCAAGTGTACCTGGCATACTCATTAACTATGATGAGTGTGAACTTCTTTCCAGCTATGGATTGCACGTTGACTGGACCAAAGAGATCCATGTGGAGTAGCTGAAGAGGCGCAGTTACTAAAGAGATTTGCTTTGACTTAAAGCTAGCTCTTGTGTGTTTTCCTTTTTCACAGGCTGAGCAAAGAGATTCCTTTGCAAAGGATTGTTGAGGAAGACCAGTGACAAGATCATTTCTTGACAACTCACTGAGTGTCTTAAAGTTGAGATGAGAAAGCCGTTTGTGCCATAGCCAGTTAATGTCTAACGAGGCTTTAGAGAAAAAGTAGTTGTTATCACTGGAAGATGAATTCATATTAATGATATATACATTCTCTAGACGAGAACCGATTAGGGCAACCGTATTATCTTTGTCAAGGACGTGACATGAATTCTTTGAGAATTTTATTATGTTGTCTTTATCACACAGTTGACTGATACTTAGAAGATTGTGCTTCAGTCCTTCAACGTATGCAACTCGCTTGAACGTTGTTGCACCATTGGTTAATATACCAAAACCTTTAGTATATCCTTTTTCGTTTCCACCAAAGGTTACTGAAGGTCCTCTTTCTTCCTTGAAATGGATTAGTAGAGATTTGTCTCTAGTCATATGTCTTGAACATCCGCTATCAAGATACCATATACCTTTGACATCCTGCACAAGGAAAAAATTTAATAATGCTATTGGTACCCAGCTATTTGGGGTCCAACGCTATTAGAGGCATCATCCACTGGTGCTGAGGAATCAGTATCAGCAGCTGGGATCACTAAACCTGAAGAGGTTTGAGTGGAAGGAGGAACAACCTCCGACACTACTAAGTAGTTTTAATGGAAGTCTTCACTAAGCCTGGTGAAGAGGCTTTAATGGTTGGAACTACAACGTCAGATGTTGAAGACTTGTCAGCAGGAGTTGTCTTCGTTGAGCCTGAAGAAGAGGCTCCAGTGGTTTGCTTCACTTTGGTTGCCTTTGCAGCCTTAGTGGAGGATTTCGGCTTGGTTGATTTCTCAGCCTTGGCTACTTTCTTGCCCTTAGCTGGTGAACTAGCCTTGGCGGCAGAAGGTCACTTGTTGGCAATATGTGTATTTTCACCACAGTGTTTGCACTTCTTAAAGCTGAAGGTAGCTTTAAGGCCAGGAAGTATCAGATTAGAAGAGGGACCAGCTCCAAGGGTTCCCTTCTCATTGATTCTTGGAGGAACCTTTGAGGCTTTGGATTCCTTAGGTGAAAAGTTCACCTTGAGATGAGACTTAGATTTCTGAGAGGATTCAGATTTCCTAGTCCTTGAAGAAGATGCTTTACAAGCTGAAGGTATAAACCTTGATCTATTGGACTTGTTAGACTTCTTAGGAAGGGGTGCTGTGACAATGGATTTACCTTTGTCTTTGCAGCCTGAACTCGAATGAGTTCCTTCAAGATGACTCTCAGTCAGAAAAGACTGAGAGGAAGAAGTGTCAGGAATGGAAAAGACAAAGATACCAAACTTAAGCATGGACCTGTCAGTGACACGTTCTTCCTGATCATAAGAAAATCCTAGACTAGTCGTTATCTTGGTGGGGATCTGAGCGTTGATGATCTCAGAGGCTTTGAGAGAAGCTTTACACCACCCTTCAATGGTAGCCTTCTCAGCCTTAAGTTCAGCGATTGCTCGCTCACGCTCAGCGATAGCCTTTTCGCATTCAACGGTGATGGCTTGGTTTACAATGACCTAATCCTTAAGATTTTCCTCAACATAGGTCAGCTCTTTGATCTTAGAATGACAAATCTTCAACTCTTCTTGAAGATCAAGATTAAGCATTTGTGCTTTAGATTTGCCATTGAGGGCATTGTAACGATCCACCGTCAACGTATCTAGTGCGGATAGGCTATATAGGAAGAAGAGGAGGGTTCATTCAGGATACATACCTGAGTAGTAGAAGAAGCATATGGCTTAGAAGAAGTAGATGCCTCTGAAGGTTCTTTAATAACATCCTTGGCCATCAAGCAAAGATAGGTTGTATCTTCCTCATCAGAAGATGATTCATCGTATGAATCATCCCAATCATGCTCTTCAGCGATAAGACCTTTTGCCTTTCGCTAGTTGTTCTTCACCTTCTTGTACTTCTGCTTCAGTTTTAAGTACTTTTCATCCTTGGATCTGAAGGAGGATGGGGTTTTGGAAGAAGGCATCGCAGCTTTCTTTGATCTGCATTCACCTGCAAAATGTCCAGTGCGGTGAAAATTGTAGCAGACTGCTGAGGCCTTATCTATTCTTTCAGACTTTGGCTTTTCCTTAATGGTCCGTAACGGAGATCTGTGATAGTTGCTTTTGCTGACGAATCTCCTAAAAGATTTAGTCAAAAGTGCCAGGGCTTCATAAAAATCTGCTAGATCAGATTCTGGAATATCCTCAGAGTTAAAAGAGTCTATCTCTGTAATAACAACAGGAGGAAGAGAAGAAGTAAAAGAAGTAGAAGGGGTTTTAGCTAAAGTAGCTTCAGAGATCAAAGCTAAAGGAGAACTTTTCATTTCTCTAGAATCTTTGACTAGATTCCTCTTCAGTTGACGAGATTGCTCTTGATTAAGCAAAATCTCGTAGAGAGTAGAGAGAGAAAGAGAGGATATGTCATTTGACATCTTAAGACACATGGAAAAAGTGTCCCAAGACTCATGAAGACATTCCAGAAACTTAGTTAAAGTTTCAGAGTTGGAATATTCCCTACCTACAGCTTTTAGATTAATAAGGAGACAATTAAAACATTGATGTACTTCAGACAGCGTTTCAGTCTTTCTACAGAGAAAGCTTTCGTATTGCCTTACTAAATTGATCTTTCTAGTTTCTTGAACCTGAGTGGTTCCTTCATATTGAACACAAAGTGTGTCCCACATGGATTTAGAAGTCCTGAGCTTCATGACAGAGTGATAAATCTCATCAGGAAGAGACATAGCTATTATAGACCTAGCACGAGTGTCTATAGCTATTTTCTTCTTGTCTTCATCACTTCACTGATGAGGGAGCTTCGGAATCTACCATTCAGGAATCGCGACAATCGTAACTGTTGTTGGAATAGTCAGAGAAATAGCAAATGGTACATATGGTCCATTTTCTATATAGTGTGGAATTTTAGAATCCACACCTTCCAGAAAGAGGGACATCCGCTTCTTCCATAGTCTAAAGTTGTCATGAACGAAGCGGGGAGGTTTGGCAAGAGAGCCATTATCTTGAATGTGTGTGTTTGTGTTTTGCAAAGCTATTTAAAAGTAGTAAAGTTCATCTAAAGAAGAAGATAAAATAATGCAGAAAAACAACCAAACAACTTAGAAAAGATAGAACACTTCTCTAATACCACTTGTTGGTCCCTTGAGGGTCTACAAGATATGTATAACAGTTTCTAGAAGGGAGGGGATGAATACAAACACAGTATTTTCAAATTTAAAATGTATATTGATAAAATAAGATCAATACAAATTTTACAAGACTGTTCGCGGAAAGATAAGGTAAGAAAACCTATCTAAACAATCTTTGGTTACACACAGAGTCTTAGCAAATAAGAAAAGATATGTTGTAAAGAAAAGTTCTTTTACTTAAGCTCTAGAATGCTCAAAGTAAGAATTAGGTTAAGAGAGTGTGTTGCGCGCACACTCTGCGTGGAGAAGAAACACTTCTATTTATACCCATTGCATTAAATGTTCATTTAATGCAATATGGTAGGGTTAGAGTGCGTATCAAGCCTTAAAAGGAAGGCTTGTCCTTTGCTACAGTGAGTAGTACAAAAAGGCTATTAATGAGCAGACATCCTTACCTAAAGTTGGTGGGTAATAGAGTCAACTAGTCGGCTCCTTACCGTACTAACATTTAGAAAGGGTATGGGTTTTTCCTTTGTGTGTATAAGGACAAGAAAACAACAATCGTGCTTGGCAAGCTTCCTTTGATCGCTGAATGCTAGAATAACCTGGAGGTCTCTTCAGTATTCGCTGAGGCTTGAGCAGTCTTCACACATATGTAGACATGCTTGTAATCACCGAGTGCCGCTTCAGATCACGTACTTGCCAGTCTTTAATCTTCAGTTTTAGTCTTCGACTTTGGCTGAAGGTTATTTGGTGTAAGTATTGTCTTCTTGAAGTATCGCTGTCTCTGAATGAATTACAATACAAGTTCTTCAGCGGTCACTTAACAAATTCAATGATGTTCGTTGGAACTGAAAAGACAGAAACATAAATACATCGTATAAGTGAAAATGGATTATCATCAAATCACTGAGAAAGAGGATCAACATATATACTAGACACTTAAACTACATTTGTTACTATAAGTACTGCAGTAATCACAAATCTTGTTAAGAAAAAAAAATATGTCATTTACATTTGTTTTGCACAAATATTTTTACTAATTTGTTGGGTTTGATTTCAACTATGGTTATAGATTTCAAAGTTTCATCACGCTTTTATACATCCATCATCTTTTTTTTAAACTATCATCTTTCTACTACTGTGAGATGGTGAAAGTCAACTTTATTTCAGATTTGAGGAACACTCAAACCTCATGTTGTCAAGTCATCATCCTTGGTTTCACTTTATATTTGAACCATGATTTTTACCATTTGGTTAGTTTTAATTCCAACCATGGTTATAGATTTCAAAGAGGGTCATTCAAGATAAGACAACATTATAATTCAAACCCCACGATTTAACACAAAGGTATTCAGATCCACTTTTTTATGCACTTCACTTTGTTCAAATCTTTGAATTCTTCACCAATTTGGGACAACTAAAACTCTACTAATATATAACTATTACATGAAATGTTTTGTTATGTAAATAAAAAATAACTACTTAACTTAAAATTGGATCAAAATTTAGAAATACATTCAAGCTATATCTTATCCTTTATATAGTCATTGTATTTCCAAATTTTCACTTTTTTCACCAATGCGGGACAATCAAGAATTCATCACAATTCACCATTTGGTAAATATTTGATTCTCACTGTGTCATACCATCATCTTAAGGCTTTTCACTTTTATCATCAGTATGGGACAATCAATAATTCACCATTTGATAAATACTTGATTCTCATTGTGCATGTCATCTTCTTAAAGTTTTCCTATATATATATATATATATATATATATATATTGATGATTGATATATTGATTCCAACTTTTCAATTTTGTTATCATCACTACAATCAAGATTTCACCATAATTCATCACTTGATAAATACTTGATTCTCATTGTGTCATGTCATCATCTTAAAGTTTTAAAAATGAATTATTTAACTATTATATTAAATATTTAACTATTACATGAAATATTTTGTAATGTATTTAAAAAATAACTATTTAACCCAAAATTTGATCAAAATTTGGATATAGATTCAAGTTATATCTTATTATTTATATAGTCACTTGTATTTTTAACTTTCACTTTTGTTTCCAATGTGAGACAATTAAAAATTCACCACAATTCATCATTTGATAAATACATAATTTTCATTGTGCCATGTCATCAACATTGGTTCTTCCTTTAATTTATATATAGAGAGAGAGAGAGATTAATACACGTCACACATGCTTTATTTTACTAAATAAGGAAGACTTCAACTCTTCAACTTCCAAATCAA
>NC_037534.1:13957025-13960679 GCF_001531365.2 Cynara cardunculus var. scolymus | reverse complement strand
CTACTTAATGAAAATGTTTCATGTATTTCTCTAAAATTAATGAAACTGTTTCATGTATTTCTCTAAAATTAATGAAATTGTTTCATGTATTTCTCTAAAATTAAAATAATGAAGATGATAATATCCATGATTAACATCATCCACAATAAAAATGATTAATCAACCTCTCATAATTACAAAAAAACGAACAAAATGAAAAATTATGATTAGTTGAATGAAGTTTGTACGGTTTGTACAAATTATGTGGTTTTTATTTGAACGTTCCCCTATATATATATATGCTAGTGGTGTACCCGCGCGATGCAGCGCGGGTGAATGATCATATCTCTTAAAATTCAACAAAAAATGTTTTAGCTGCAGTTTTGTTGGTGTTTGTCAAAAATATTGTTTCATCTATTTGTGTTTGTACCACTAACTCCTGTCTTGTCCCGGTTTTAATATAGACCCAAACGTGGAATAACAAGTTTTTGTCCTATTATATCCCAAAAAGTGGGGTGGTAATCTCATGAAAGCCAATATTTCAAATCCCCATTGCAGGTTCACAATTAAAAGACACACGGAATTGGATTTTTGTATCACCAAGCTCGACTTTTAACTACGAACAAAAGATCATTATTGTGAAGAAAAAAAGATACATTACACTATGCAAACATATGCGATTTTGGAAGAAAAAAGGTCAAAGTACTGTAGTCCTATTCCATTTCCAACTTTGCACATTCCTACAACCTATCATGTTTTTCTTGATATTTTTTAAAGAATGATGATTAGTTCGTAAAAAAATACAATCGTTAAGAAAAAGTCGATCACAATACAGAAAATATGTGCATAATAGTTTGTAATTAAAAGATTTTTTAATTTCTTGCATAAATTGATAGTACTTTATGCTACGAGCCAGTAAGGTTCATAAGATAACAGCTGCGTGAGAACATTTTGAATTTCTTTCTAATGGCTATCTTCCTACTGTCTCCCTTGCCTTGAGATATCCAGTTAAGCTACGTTGTTCATCAAGTTCTAAGAGCAATGATAGAAAGCACCAAATAGACAAAAGTAGATAATAACATTTGTAATAGGAATAAAAAATTCAAGATGAGAATTTCTACATACAATACCATAAATATTTACTTGGATCATGGAAGATGTAATTCTTATATTTATTTAATACTTAGGACTGACTCGATATTTATTTCTTACAGAAGGATTCTTCGAATTATTTATTGTAACCAATGTCCAATTGGTTTTAGGGATTTCATACATTATAAACAAAGCTGTAATTGTCCTAGATCTAATAATTGAATGATTTCATATTTTGAGATTTTGATATAAGTTCCCTTTGTTGAGTGGATCAGGTGTGAAGCCTTCATCTTGGGTGTGAATTCGTAGAGATTCTGGTGTTTTTTTTTTGGGACAAAGCTTTAAATTAACTTGATAGCTCCCATGTTAACTTTTCAAGAGATATCATCCACAACCTCTTTGACTAGAGGCTTGTTCCTAAAAAGGGAGCAAGAGATAGGAGTTGCACATTAATAAAAATATATAATATTCAAATATCGATAGTGTTACTCTTTGAATGCACTCATGCTTCTGTTAGACATACAAACAATTCCTTTCTCCACTTTCCTTTTACAAAAAGTTGCCACATAAGAAGAAAGAACCCAAAAAAATGAATAAATTATGCACCAATGCAAATATAAACATAATTCATGCGAAAAAATCTACAAAAATCAACAGTTTGCGCCTCTAGCTCAGTGTCTAATATAGACACGGTGAAAACAGTGAAAGAATCAAGTAAAAGTGTATAAACACATTGCACAGAGTCACAAGATCCACTTGACTGTGACAAACAATTCTAAAATCAATACAAAATCATGTGTACATCGATTTTAATATTGTTTTGTGTATCAACCAATACGGGTGTTAATCTAACAGCACAAGGTTTTTTTGCAGCAGACCAATAGCAGCAAGACGCAATCAAACAGATCGAATTCAAGTATATCTTTTTCAAAGTGCACACAAAGAGAAGTATGGATCATTGAATTAAATTGAGAAACTCACAGAAGATTTGATGGCATTGGCCACAAAATAAAGGCACACAAGCGAGGTGTTAGGTATAACTTGATCGTAGATTTGGTAATCTTACAACATAAACACACGAGTTTTCATTAACCAAATGATAAATAAGAAAGAGTCTAAATCCAGAAAAAATAGAATCTCTAAATCAAGAAAGTTGTACCATTTTAGCAGATAACATAAAGATTTTTAAAATAACAAAAAGCCTAAAACACGAATAAAAATAGTACCATCTACACTGAATTAAAGCTTTGCAGTTGGATTCAAACCAAAATCGTACTTGGATTGAAAATCTTGCCCGGAATTAGAATCACCATTGCAGTTGTAGGGGAAGCAAGATGCGGCACACGAAGAGTGGTGGACGAAGGCTAAACATTAAAAGTAGAAAACCAATGATAACTGTCAACAACAAAACATAACACATAAAAACAAAGCGAAAGCAAAAAGAAAGGATTTTCAGGAATTCATTAACCTTTCCAACCAATCGCCTCCTTATTCCTCGAAAAGTTGTATAATGTGCTTTCTAGTTAGGCAAATAAGAAAACCATCTAAACTTTCACCCTCAAACTCAACACAACAACTCTCAATAAATGGTACATGGATTTACCTAAAAACGTTGATAGGATGATACATATAAGAACTTGGGTTTTATAATTGAGCAAAAGAAAATCAAATATATAAAAATAACCATCACCTATAAATGGTCTTGGAGATGGTTCCATAGCAGGTTTGTAACAGTAAAAAACACCTACATGATGTTGGACGATAAAGAAACTTCATAAGGATAAGGATATGCTAATTGATGCAAGTGCATAAATCTTATGCAATAATAACAAAGTCACGTAGCCTAACCCGATAAGAAAAAAAAAATGCTACTTGAATGGTACCACTTGATTGAAATTTTGTTAGCTTAAGCCATAATTATGGGATTGCAACAGCAAAAAGATTTCTATTGCTAATCAATACTAAAAAATAATTTTAGGATTGCAACAGAAAACATCTTTCCATTGCTAATCAATACACCCATACCTGAAAGAGATCAAGAATGCCTTTAAGCAGGAAAAAACAAAGGATCGATGGGAAAAAAACAAGGGATCGAGTAAAGTTTTTATAATCGTGGGTGTTTAGGCTAGCTTGCGCGCATCTCAGAATTCAACAGGTCCTAAAGTTAACAGCAAGACAAACCTCAATGGCTTCTGAGGACTTTGAATGGTGGAGAGCAAAGTTAAGGTCTTACCAATGTAGCTTCCCCAAGGTCTTGATTTAGAGTGATGGAGATAGAATCTATATTTTGAATCAACATTACTACCATTAGTATCTATTGAAGACTAAAAACACTGTCTATGGGGAAAAAGGACCAAAGTACCCTCGTTTTCTCCATATCCCTGCTTTTCTAAAATCCTAATTCTCTCCAAAACAAGAAGTCCCAAAAACCATAAACTCAGATATATAATCGAAAACCCCCCAAAAGTGATAAGAATCTTGTTATTCAATTACTTGCCTGATAAAACAAATTACACAATTCAATTCATGCACATCAGAATTAGAGCAAAAGAAATACAATAAACAACATTAGAAAAAAAAAAA
>NC_037534.1:13953937-13957000 GCF_001531365.2 Cynara cardunculus var. scolymus | reverse complement strand
TGAACTACTCTGTACCGACTTCCAAGCATACAACCATTGAAGAGTACAAAAGAATTAGAGCAAAAGAAATACAATAAACAACATTAGAAAAAAAAGAACTCATGAACTACTCTGTAACGACTTCCAAGCATACAACCATCGTAGAGTATCATCAAGAAGAAGAGAAAAAAACCCCAAGACACATTAAGAATTTAAAAGAGTTAAATCATTATGATTAATAAATACCCACCATCAAAGCAACAGCCGCATCTGCAAAATATGAAGACCTCACTCGCAGGTGCAAACAAGAAAATATCAACATGAAAACCTAAACACGCAAAGAGTTAAACAATATTGGCATCCATGCAATGAGTTAAACAATATTGGCATCCATTGCATTTCTGAATGGATTTTAACCACTTATAAAATTCTGTTTTTTAACCCAATTGGAGATACTCAAGTTCTGATTTAAACCTATTAAGATATACCCATAAAAATGTGCAATGTTTCTACTGTCTTTTTTTATGATTTCACGATTGAAACATAGGAAAACAAATCATAAAGAACTCAACTAAAATAAGAAGAGATGAAGTTCTAGACATGAACTCACTTGTATCAGACGAACTTGGATCCTCCTGATCGATGGATATAGAGAGATGCAGTGCCGCCTTAAACAATAAGAAATGGGACGCTCTGATTATCTGAGGTAATAACTCAAACACAAAATTGAAGAATATCTGCAAAGATGGACCTGTAAGAACGATCAATAGTGAATCGAGATTAGAAATCAAGAGTTAGGGTTTTCGTACGTTACCTCATCGAAGAACAAATTGAAATGAAAAATCTAGGTTTTTGGAGTGATGAAGGAATTCATTCAACTCGGGAGTGACTGCCATGAATGAAAACACAAAAACTAATAGAAACCATTTATTCTTAAAAGGAGAGTGATAGAAAGAGTCTGCGAAAGAGGGTACAAAAAAGTGAACCAAAATCGATGGAGAGTGATTACCTGGATGAGAGACTGTAAATCGATGGAGAGTGATTACCTGGACAGAAATTGGAATGGAACCGATTGATTAATGGATGAGCATGAATCGTCATGTTTGAGGGCAAGTCATTTCAAATTTGAAATTTGAAATTTGAAATTTGAAATTTGAAATCTGAAATTGGTAGGGAGCAGAAAGCAGTGATGGGATAAGGAGAAAGTGAGTTTGACCCAATTAGGATTTGGTATTGTAGGAAACACTTGCATAAACAACTTGTACATTGTGCAAAATATTTTGTAATTAAGAGTTTTTTTGAAAATCTTGCATAAAATGATTGTAACTTATGCTTAATAACTTGTAATTAAGATAATGACCTAAATGGTTATATATGTAGTATAGATATATATAATTTTATAAATAAAAATATCATGATAGACTTTCATAACTTATGAGGAATGCATAAATATAAGGAGTAAACTATGGCTTTCGATCTTTATATTTTGTTATTTATAATATTTTTTGTCTCTTGGTTTTTAATGTTTTATTATTACGGTTTTCATTTCATTTTGTGTTTAGTATTTGGATTAACTCCGTTAAAAAATTCTGTTAAATGTCATTTTTGTCATTTAGTACATTTATTTAATTTTCTATTAAAAATAAAAGATATCATTTCCCTTAAATCAATTGAGTTCTAGTTTCGGTCGCAGACCCAAGATATTGGATAGTTTATATCACCCTTTGCACTCTCCCCAACCAAAAGTATGGTTCTTCTCATGTAATATCTTGAAGATTTCGTGGCGTGACGATATGAGATAGCAACATGAAATATACTTTGGTTATCATCATTTACCTCCTCAGTCAGATGTGGGCATCGTTGAATGACCTCAACTACAAATGCAGTATATATTTGCAGCAAGAAATAGTACTCCATAAACCAGAAGGATTGTGACATAAAGGTTGAGACCTATATATATATATATTCCATACTTCTTGATGATTTGTTCCTAGAGTATGATAATTGTTGTTTGCCTCTAGTTTAATCTAGAGAAGACTTTTGTACTCTTTATCGGTGGTAGTGGACTTTAAACGGCCTACGGTCCCGTGGTTTTACTCTCGCCTTGAGAGGTTTTCACGCTAAAATCCGTGTATTACGTGTGTGTTATCTTTGTTGCTTATTTCTGATTTAGGGGGCTGATTATTATTGCATTTAGTATACCTGTTTGTTTAGGTCGATCCTCATATGTTAATATAAGTTGGGAAATTGGGAAATTTTTGTCCAATGAAGATTTATTCCGCATTGTTGTTACTGTTATATAAAAAAAAACAAAGAACCTTCCTAAAAATAAATATCATACCAACTATTGATTCTTCAACAAATTGGTGTATGATTGCAATTTGAATCACAAAATGACACCAACACTATTTTTATCAATCACTGGGGCCAATTTTTTCTTAAAATTTTATTTTCTTATCCTAATCTAGCTTCAACTTATTTAAGTTATATTTGACAAACTAGCTAATAAACAAGTTGATTACTAAACTAGCCGATGAATTAATCACGTTTAACAAAAACTAGTTGTAAATTCATCTTATTTGAAGGTATAGAACAATGTCTTCATGCAATTCTGATTCTTCGGAGGTACATTTTATCTCTATGTTTGAAGAAAAGTTAATTGATTTGATGAACAAAATTTCTGATTTTGAAGGAAAACTTCAAAAGTAGAAAAGTTTAAGTGCTTCTTGGGAAGCAAAGTGCGAAAAGAATCATGAGCTACTTGTCAATCATTTTGTGGAAATTCTCAAAATTTACATCTTTTAAATTCTTTGAAAGATGAAAAGGAAGAGTATTTGAAAGAAAAAGAAAATTTTCAAAAGACTTTCAAAGAACAAATATTTCACTACTAGAAAACTGGGCATTTCCGGCGGAATTTCCGGCGGACATATTCCGCCGGAATTTTTCCGGCGGTATTTTAAAAAGTCAACTTTTGTTGACTTCCGCCGGAAATCCGCCGGTAATCCGCCGGAAAAATTAAACCGGTTATATTTCCGGCGGATTTCCGGCGGATTTATTAATTAAGGGTTAATTAATCTTTAAAAA
>NC_037534.1:13952416-13953837 GCF_001531365.2 Cynara cardunculus var. scolymus | reverse complement strand
TCAGCTGTTTTTCACCCACCTCATTCCAACATAATGGTGTTCGGCATTTACGTCCATACAACACTTCATACGGTGTCGCTTGGATGCTGGAATGGTAATATTGTTATACGCAAACTCTATCAATGGCAAGTGATCTTCCCATAATCCCCCGAAATCAATGATACAACTTCTTAACATATCTTCGAGAGTCTGGATAGTTCTCTCACTTTTCCCATCTTTTTGCGGATGATATGCTGTACTTAACCGAATTTCAGACCCCAGAGTTTTCTGTAAACTTTCCCAAAACTTTGAGATGAAACGGCTATCTCTATTAAAAACAATAGACAGTGGAACACCATGCCTAGTTATAATTTCTTTGATGTAAACCTGAGCCAGCTTCTCTAAAGAGAAATTTTCTCTTATAGGTAGAAAATATGCTGACTTAGATAGACGATCAATAATTACCCAGATCGCGTCATACCCTTTTGGAGTTCGAGGTAACTCCATGACGAAATCCATTGTAATGTGATCCCATTTCCACACAGGAATCTCCAAAGATTGAAGACTTCCATACGGTTTCTGATGCTCGATTTTAGCCTGTAGGCATGTTAAAACACTGTTCCACATATTTAGCTATATCTTTCTTCAATCCGGGCCACCAATAAAAATATTTTAGATCTCAATACATCTTATTGGTACCTGGATAAATAGTGTATCAGGACTTATGACTTTCATTTAAAATAACTTTCCGSATATCCCCAAAACTTGGTACCCAAATTCGCCCTTGAAAACACATAATTCCTTTGTCATTTGGTTCCAAGATTAAAATCTTCTTACCCAACCTTTCTGATTTGATAAGATCTTCTTTCACAGCTTCCTTCTGATGTCTCAGAATTTCTTTATGGATATCAGGGACTAAACTTATTCTCATTGCCACAGTTTTAATAGTCCCGCTCCTTTCTTTTCTACCTAAAACGCCAGCTACCACGTTGGCTTTTCCTGGGTGGTAAAGGATTTCACAGTCATAATCATTAACAAGTTCAATCCACCGACGCTGTCGCATATTTAAATCTTTCTGGTTAAATAGATGTTGTAGACTCTTGTGATCTGTGTACATCTGACACTTTGTTCCCAGAAGATAATGTCTCCAGATTTTTAGAGCGAATACTACCGCAACTAACTCCATATCTTGAGTCGGATACTGCTTCTCATGATCCTTCATTTGTCTTGATGCATAAGAAATCACTTTTCCTCTCTGCATCAGAACACATCCTAATCCTAACTTTGAAGCATCGCTGTATACCACAAAGTCTTCGGATCCATCTGGTAGAGTTAACACCGGTGCACTATAGAGATGATCCTTTAATAGTTGGAAAACTTCTTGTTGTTCTTTTTCCCATTGAAACTTGACATTCTTTCGAGTCAATTTGGTTAATGGCACG
>NC_037534.1:13939527-13951897 GCF_001531365.2 Cynara cardunculus var. scolymus | reverse complement strand
GCAACGTCTTCCTCTCTGACTTTAAGTTGATGATACCCTGACCTCAAATCAATTTTGGAGAAATAACTTGCTCCTACTAGTTGATCAAACAAGTCATCAATCCTTGGCAGAGGATACTTGTTCTTGATGGTCAATTTATTCAATTCTCGATAGTCTATACACATTCGCATAGATCCATCTTTCTTTTTGACAAACATGACCGGAGCACCCCAAGGTGAAGTGATGGGTCTAATAAATCCTTTATCAGTCAGATCCTTCAACTAAGTAACCAACTCTTTCAATTCCGAAGGAGCCAATCTATACGGTGCCTTGGCCACTGGTGCTGCTCCAGGTATAAGATCAATCCAAAATTCAATGACTCGATCTGACGGTAACCCAGACAAATCCTCTGGAAAAACTTCCGGGTATTCATTAATAATTGGAATCAATTTATGTTTCCCTTTTTCTTTCTTTGCATCAATAACATATGCTAAACACCCCTGACATCCCTTCCGAATAGATCTTTGGGCTTTCAACACAGATAATAAACTACTATGATGATCCTGACGATCACCATAAATAATAACTGTTCCTTGATCTGGCAGAGTAATTCTGATCATCTTTTTATTACAAACAATATTGGCCTGATACTCTGCTAACCAATCCATACCCACCACTACATCAAAGTCTTTCATTGGCATAGGAAATAGTCGAATCGGTAACTCACAGCTCTCAATAATAATAGTACAATTATTGAATACTTTAGTAACAGATTCTTGACTATTAGCAGTGTCAACTACTAATTTGTCATCAAGTAGCACATAATTCAGACATGCAGATTGAGCAAATGATGGTGATACAAATGAAAATTTTGCACCGGAATCAAACAACACCTTAGCACGTATAGAATTCAGAAGAAAAGTACATGTTACTACATCTGGGGTTGTTTCTGCCTCGTTCTTTGTTATTTGGAACGATCTACCCCTGGCTCCACTCTGGCCTCCCCTCAGTGCACTAGGCCTTCCACGGTTACTGGGAGTATTTCCTCCCATTGTCAGACGAGGAGCTCTTAATTATGGACAATTTGGTCGAATATGGTCAGGTGAATTGCACTGAAAACATCTTTTGGGTGTAGTGCAGTCCCTTGACAAATGCCCTGTCTCTCCACAATGATAACATCTCTTTGGTTCAGAGGGACAACTTCCCTGGTGTATCTGTTGACACTGCGGGCAAGTTTTAACAGAAGGTAACTGAGAAATACGATTATCTGATTTAATAAATTTGGGTCTTCGAAAACTAACTGAAGACCCTTCCCACTTTCTTTTCTCAATAAATTTCTCTTCACCCTGCCGATTCTTATTTCTTTYARYAACTTCGGCAGCATTAACGGCTAAAGAGAAAGTTTCAGGGTTCATAGCAATCACGAACTCTCGAATAGAAGGTTTYAGACCCCAAATATATCTTTCTACTTTTCGAGATTCTGAAGATACATAATGCTCAGCAAATTGGGAAAACTCAATAAATTTCTCGGTATAATCCCGCACAGATCTGCTCCCTTGCTCTAGCTTAAGAAAATCTTCCTCCATTTGTCTTACTGCTGTCGTAGGACAGAATTGTGTTTTAAATTTACTCACAAATTCTTCCTAAGACATTGGTTGAAGTATATTCGGTTGTGCCGAGGACTCCACATCCCACCAATATAAGGCATTAGATTTGAGCATAGATACTGCGAATCTAACCTTATCTTCTTCAGAACACCTACTAGTGTTGAATATTGATTCAATCTCTTTTATCCAGCACATTGCTTTAACTGGATCTCTCTCTCCTGAAAAGGTTGGAGGTTTACATGTCAGAAACATCTTTATATCTCCTCCCCGATTATTGCTGCMTGCTGAAGGAGCTGGAGGATTAATTCCAACTCGCTCAGTTTCTATTCTAGCTGGCAGTCCCATAATAGATTTTAGAGTTTCCCTCAGTTTTCCCATATCTTCTGCTAGATCATTTCTAGTTATAAACTCTGATTGTTGTCTCTGTTCCTGTTGAGCATTCCCAGAAATAGATTCCCTTTTATCAGGGCGAATTTCAGCCTGACTCCTCTCAGGAATCTGACTCCTCCCTTGACCCCTACCCCTACCCTTTCCACGACCTCTACTCCTTGAAGCATAGGTTGATGGATTAGCGGGAGATTCCTTCCTTTCTTCAGATATAGGGCGGGGAGTTCTCTCTTACCTTCGTGATCGACTAGACATCTGCAAATATTTTAGTATTAAATATCACGTATTCACATTCCCAAATATAATATGGTGTCCGAGTATAGGTATGTACCTGTAAATTCATAATTACATTGGCCATTTGTAATTCGAATTCACCTTACATATTGTTCTCTTTAACCCATTATATTTTATTCCCAGTGATACTAATAATGTTTGGGACTCTTAACATGTAAATGACAGTTTAAGTCTAGGTATCATGCTTTGAATACCTAAATCTCTTAAACTAAGGCTCTGATACAACTTCTGTAACACCCCCCAAACACCACATTTGCATATATTACATATTTCATTACATAGAAATATAGTTTACATCATAAGGTCCCACTAGTACAAGGATTACTATATGTACAAAATCTACATATAAAAATTTCCAAAACAAATCCTGTACTATTACATGTAATGCAACATGTATCTTCAAAAACAGACAACAGATTAGGTAAATAATCACATTTTCCCTTTCCCTTTAATATCTCCGGACCCCGCTATTACTGCATTGCATAATTTAAAACAGAAAATGAGGGTTAGACCGGTGAGTAAATCCCTTACTTGCAAATGCAGGGTGATAAACACCAAAATATGATAATGTAATTCTGCTTAGAAATATTTTGCATTACAAATAAATGATGCAGTTCATAATATCATGCAAAATAGAGTATACCCAAGAACCTTAGTTCTATAAAATATMTCTGATTAGAGATCCAACGTTCTCAATATGAAACAAATATTGTAACCAAAACTTCTTGAATCAATAGACCATTTATTTATAAATATTAACAGAAAAGATTTAAGGCAATACTTGTCTGATATGACAAACTATTTTCCTTTTCTCAATAACGTCTAAATTATTATTTCTAAATAAGAATAATATCTTTAATTCATTAGGTCACAAAGAAATGATGACTCAAAGTTATTAAATCCAATTAGTAATAATAATAATAAGAGTTATAAAAGTATCCACATATGACAATGCCACCCTTACTCCAAGTACACCTCTCCTTTATATGCCACCCTTATTCTTCCATCAAAACAGGGCTACTTATCAGAACAAACATAAGTCACCACGTCTGAAAGTACCCATTCCCAGTTCCAAACCAGAACAGACAAAAGTCACCATGTCTGGGGGAACTATTACTTAAAACAAGTTTCATACCAAAACAGACTTACGTCACCACGCTTGGTAGAAACAATTTACAAAATCCACTTCCATACCAAAACAGACTTATTTCACCATGCTTGGTAGGAAGGTTTCCCAAAAATATAGTTTCATACCAAAACAGACTTACGTCACCACGCTTGGTAGAAGCATTTTCCAAAAATCCCGTTCCAAACCAAAATAGACTTACAACACCATGCTTGGTAGGAACATATCTTTTTATTTAAAAAGATATAAAATACCCACTTTATAATCCATAATTAAACCCAATAAGACATTTTAAACCATATAAAAATTCTAAAATATAAAACACATGAAAATTTTCCAAATAAGAAGTTATCTGGACAAGTTATTCGGATATGAAGTCCGGACAACACTTGTCCCTTTTGTCCGATTTACTAATCCGGACAACTCATCGCCCAAGGCTTGTCCGATTTAACACTTGAAATAATTTCAACACTCTTGCCCGGATAACAAGTTCGGACAATACATCTTCCAAAACTCGACCGATTTAAAAATAATTCGGTCACCATATGATTGTATTCCTACTTCTTAGTTCAAAATGTTAACCATTCTTATCATTCATGGCTCACTTAAAGCTTAATCGGTTTAAAACTAAACCGCTTAACGCTTGATCGGTTAAAGGCTTAATCGCCCAACCCTTGTCCGATTTAAGAAATATTCGGACAAGCTTTGTCCGATTTAAACCTAATCCGGTCACCCTTTGTCCGGATAAAACCCTTAAACAAATACATGATTTCTTTCCAATAATAATCAACATTCAAATAAATCCAGTATCAAATTTTATGTAAAAAAAAATTAGAAATCACTCACCTTAGTTTTTGAAGGGGATTGCAAACTTCTTTTGAATAACCGGACAACTCTTCTCAAATCACTCTTTAGATTTCAAAAATGGTAAGGGAATGAAATGAAGGTAAAACTCTCCCTTTTATACCTTTCTAAAACAGGAAAGGTCGGCCATCCAGGCCCTTACCCACATGCATGCATGTACACATAATATTTCTTACATACATACACATATAAGCTTATGCATACACCTCATGCATACACACTCCACATATATATTTTATACATATATATATATACATATTATGCATATATCCCTATGCATAAAAATACACATACTCACATATTAAATTTATGTAAGCATGTATCCACATAAACAGTTAATTCACATAACAAATACCTAGGGTAATGATCAGAACCCGGTTATCACATACTCAGTTTGAGAGTAAATTGTACAAGATTGCTGCATACAAATAGCTCATATATTTTTCTGTTGATATATTCATGTAAACTTCCAACCAAAAAAAGTCAGCTTAATAAATTGTACAAGACTGCTGCAAAATTACCTACAACCACTAAACAAGTTGGAATGAACAGTGTGGCCAGATGTGTGTGTGTGTCTATAAGATGAAATGGCAACAGACCATAACGAAATCAAAATAGTCCCTATAGATGCTGATTTTTTATCTACCATACAGCTTCGTTGGCTAATGATTTTTATCCACAAAACAGCCCCATAGCTGCTGATCTTTAGCAACAAAACAACCCTTTAGCTGCTGATTTTGTTATCCACGGAACAGCTTCGTTAGCTGCCGATTTTTCACCAGATTCTGTAGTTCAAAATTCAACAGAATGTAGGTGTTCTATCCATGGAATGTACCCGCTGGATGCAACGCGGGTGAATAATCATACCTCTTAAAACTCAACAAAAAATGTTTTAGCTGCAAATTCTGTAGTTAAAAAATGCAGCTTCTAGGCTATCAACAATGGATCAACCTCACACTAACACTAAAAGCCCAACACAATTATTTTTCTTCCTTCTCATAGCATCTCCTGTAACAATAATCAAAACCAATCAGAATTAACCAGTTAATACATACAAATTCAAAAATAGATAATCAAGATAGATTTTGCTACCATTATGCATTCATCAATGCAATTGTTGGCTCCAAGTAAAACTCCCCTGCCGAATAAAACCCATTTCCAGATCCCATTTCCTTCTACTGTATCTCCAAAGCCTTGTTGAGGATAACTATATCAACATTAAAAACAAATATAAACACCGAGAAGGCAGAGTAACAAACGTCCAATTGGTAATCAAGAGCTTCAAATGGAAGCTCTAATAGTGGTTCCAAGTAAACAACCTAGAGATGCATGATGTGTGTGTGTGTGATTAGATCAAAGCATATGCACATTTTCATTATGCACAATGTAAATAGGTTCCAATTGATGTAAAACCATATGCTAAATTGATTGATCATTTGTGCTGCTACCATTTGTAAACAGGTGTAGACTTGATTAGATCCATGTGCATATTCTAATAAATAACATGGATATGTAGTTCAAAGAATGTAGACCACAAAGGAGTTTAGAGCTAGATTTAGCAGTGCACGTATGGGATATGTCAACAGCAGGCAGCAGGCACAGCAGGCAGTAGGCACTGGGGTATGGACGTGTTTAGAGTTAGCAGTGCACGTATAAGTAGTTCTATTATATGTGGGGATGTCTTCATTGGATGTGTGTTCTGTTTTGTGTTCCACTTAACATCAAGACTTAACAACATAACAACAATCCAGTATTTCTTGACAAAAATGCATTATTCATACTGTTAGTAAAGAACCTATGTGCAGAAAATACATTTGAAACAGCAGGAGAGATTGTCGAAACATGTGCAGAAAATACATTTGAGAGTATTTGTCTATGACTTAACCATGTGCATACTTGATGGAAATGTATACGGCAGTTGAAACAGCAGGACAAAACAATTGAAACAAGACAGTTGAAACTACATCACCTTGTGTGTGTGTGTATAAGATGAAATGGAAAACAATAGGGTAATGTATGTATGCATTGCATCAGTAAACACACAGATTAGATGGAATTAGATGGACTTGGCTATCTGGTTTGTAAGTATTCCAGTTAGTTGCAGCTGTTGTATCTAAACAAGAATGCAACTGTTGTATCTAAACAAGAAAGTACAATACACAACACATACACAACAATCTGCAACTGTCCCAAACAAGAATTTACATTAAACTTGATTTTGCAACCTGTCCCAAACAAGAATGCAGTCCCATAAATTATCAAAAACATAAACTGTTTAAAATCAAACATTATGCACAGTCCCAACAGCCGATCATGGTTGGATATATACACAAACACATGTAACAGGGTTGTTTGTGTTTGGTGTTGTGTTTTAGAATCTATACAGAATATGTCTAAAAAATGTCCATGGACTTAATCATGATAGAAAATGTCTAAAAAATGTCCATGGACTTAATCATGATAGAAAATGTCTAAAATATGTCCATGGACTTAATCATGACAGAATATGTGTTTACTTGCAAATGGGAATATGACAGAATATGTGCTTACTTGCAAATGGAACCAAAAGAAAAGAAATTAGATAAAGTACCCACCTGAAGAAGAATTCTCAATTGTTCCAAAGGAGCAACAACAGTTCGTGATCTGCAACACAATGTAATGGAAACGGACTTAATTGTGTGAATACGATGAAATGGAAACAGACCCATGAACCACTGGGATTATGGAAACAGACTTAATCGTGTGAATAAGATGAAATGGAAACAGACCCATGAGCCAGGAATGCAGTCTCAAACAGAATGCAGTTTCTTTGGTACTTTATTAAGGAAGGATACATCATACATTGGATGAGGAAAGTTCATGGTAGTTGTTTTATCTATTAAGGAAGGATACACCATTTTGTTGATGGAGGAACCATATTTTACTAATACACAAAGTAAGTTTTATCTCAATGAGATAGACTGTGTGCAACTGAAGTAAAATTACAAAAAATTCAGTTTTGGAGGACAATTTAACTGGAGTAAAATTACAAAAAATCTAGATTTGGAGGACCAACCAACTATATGAAAAGATTATCAATCAATCGCATACTGAGCAAAATTATCAATAAAAGAGGATTCTTGAGGATTCTTAACTCTAAGTTGTAAATAGCCTTGCTTCATAAATCGGTTAAACCAAAAAGAAGAGAAAGGAAGTTAAAATCTCATCTGGTTGCAGAAATCAAAATTGAAATAGAAATCAATATTGTTTTGAAGAGCATACCTCCATATTCTAGGGTTTTGAAGAACSTGTGAGATTAAATCAACAGGGAGGAGGGAGTTATATGCATCAATGAGGTTGTGATGCATCAATGAGGTTGTGATATATCAAATCCCTTTGATTCATGAAATTGCACATCTGCTCGAGGTGATACATCCAAACCATCATTGTTATGTTAAACGAGGTCTGTAAAGAAGAAAGGTATCAGCTATCTAACCCAAAATGTTTTGGTCGCATGTGACAAAAATCACAGAATAAGAAAGAAGAAGAAAGCTTTTGGTCTTGGTGGTTTTGGTCGCAGAGATAGGATCCTGAAGAAGAAGAAATAGGCCCAAATAGGTATTTTTAAAAGACTGATAAGAAAAGGTTGGTTTGACCTAATTAACGTTTGGAGTTGTGAAAATATTGCATGAAAGGCTTGTACATTGTGTATAATAATTTGTAATTAAGAGTTTTTTGAATTTTTTGCATAAAAAGGTTGTAACCTATGCTTCAAGAGTTGTAATTAAGATAATGACACAAATGGTTATATATGTAATATATATATATATATATATATATATAGAGAGAGAGAGAGAGAGAGCGATCAAATGAAAACCGCCTTCATTTGTGTAAACCATGTAAACCAATCTCATCCATCTATTTTCTTGATCAATGGTTATAGTTTAAAAAAATTAAAAATAAAATTTGTTTTATAATCCCAAAAAGGGCAAAATGCTAACTTTGGTAGTGGTAATATTAATGGCAACCATATCATGTATATCGTAATATTAATGAAACAAAATCATTTGTAAACTAATATATTATTTTTATATTCAAATATTATAAAAAAAATAACATCCATCATTAAAATAGATCAACAATAAAAATAAAACACAATATAATCAATTTAACATAATGAAACTTTTTGAATAATAATAATAAAAAAATTACTACTACATTTCATGAACGAAATGTTTTCACAGTTTCATCAATACACAAATCAACGTAATGCTTGATGAGACATTTTGTCATTTTCAAGTTTCCGGTAGATGGATCCGTTTCAATCTAATTATGAAATGGTTTCACTGTTATTGGTAGTTGGATCCGTTTCATCGTAATAATGAAATGGTTTCACTGTTCACTAATTACACAACATTTTCTTATCAATTATGAAATGGTTTCACTTTCTTCATGCATCCATTTAATCAGCCAATTTCTTTCAATACGAACACGTTTCATAGAGTCAGTGCATTTACCATTACATGCTTTGTTAACCATTAAATGAACAAAATCATCCAAAAAAAATGAAACAATTTCATCAAATATTGTTGATAAGAAAACAAGATTATGCAAGAATATTATATTACGCAACCTGTTCATCCCCAAAATTTTTATAAAACAAGTTTCTCAATGAACGTTTTCACGAACCAATCTGCATACGTTTCATAAAACAAGCWCCTCAATGAACGTTTTCATGAACAAATCTAACATGAATCTATTTCACAGCTGATTATATTTTTATCGGTTTATGAATCTTTGTGTGGATCTGTTACTGATTTCGTGGTTTAATGAAAATAATAATTTACGATTTTCATATTATTACCACTAATAAACCGAGAAACCAAATAACAATACTCAATTTTTAAAATTCTAATTTAAATAATCATTTAAGTATTACCATTTATAAAATTTCCTTTATTATGTTACCTTAATTAAGATTTATTAATAACTTTCATATTTTATATAAAACAATGTAAATGACAAATCTACCCTAAATTTAATTAAGAAAAAAAAGGAATTTTCCTATTGGTCGAAATTAGTTTACACGGTTTCTAAGAATTGCACGGTTTTCATTTGAACGTACCTCTCTCTCTCTCTCTCTCTCTCTCTCTCGCTCTTTATATATATATATATATAAAGGTAACATAATAAAAGAAATTTTATAAATGGTAACATTTAAATATTTAATTAAATTATAATATTAAAAGTTGGATTTTGTTATATTTTGTCTCGGTTTATTATTGTCAAGATTCATGAAAATCGTAAGTTATTAGATTAATAAATCCATGAAATCAGTAATAGGAAAAAAAATTCATGAAACCGGTTTCATACATGGTGAAATTGGTGCATGGAGTAAGTGAAAAATGACTATGAAATAGGTGCATGATGAAACCGGTTTCATACATGGTAAAATTGGTGCATGGAATAAGTGAAAATAATTATGAAATTGGTGTATAATGAAATGGATACAGCACGAAATGGGTGCATGATGATATAGGTGCGTGAACAATCTCATTGGAAAGGTGAAACAGGGTGCATGATAAATAGGGTGAGGAATTTACCATAATAGGGTTCATGATGAATAGGGTGATAAATAGGGTGCATGATGAAGATATGGTTAGGTTTACCATTTTGCCCTTCTCGCAATTATAAAATATATTTTTTAATTTTCTAAAATAAACTAAACTAATCTTGACCATTGATCAAGAAAATGAATGGAAGAGATTGGTTTACATAATTACATGGTTTACACAAATGGAGGCAGTTTTCATTTGATCACTCCTATATATATATATATATATATATAATGTAGAAAAAACAAAAACAAGAAAAAAAGACAATAATGTCCTTCATTTAACTAAACTTTTTAATGAAGTTAGTATGAGGGACGAAAAACTAAAGAAAATGTGAACCACGGTGACGGAAAAACAGTTTTTAAACCACAAAGATGAAAATCGTTATAAACACCAAACAAGAAAAAAAGAATTTCATTATCTATAATTTAAGATATATGATACATATATATATATATATATATATATATATAGAGAGAGAGAGAGAGAGAGAGAGAGAGACTTGGGATCATGTGAGACCAAGGGTTTTTCGTGAGACCCATAAGACCAATTCTTAACCCTTGGATTAGATCTATAATCGTCAGATCTGAACATTCACAAACGCCACGAGACTTCTCAATAATCACAAAATTGCACGTATAAAGTTGATGAATGAACGTAAATTGGTCTTACGAGTCTCACGAAAAACCTTTGGTCTCACGTAAACCCAACCCTATATATATATATATATATATATATATTAAGATTCACATGTGAATCTATATTATAAGTTATAGGTGAATCTATATTAGAATTTACATGTTTACATATGAATTTTAAACTGATTTAAAATCTTGGTTGTAAACTTTAAATTTATTCTTGTATAAATTAAGACTCACATTTGAATCTCATAAAATATTCATATCATAAATGATCTAAATTAAAGATAATAAAATTCTCGCTTTTTGATGTAATTAATTTAAATAAAATATCGATTAATTTGACATAATGTATATTAAAAAGATGAGTAATCTAATTATATTTGAAAAAAAAAATGAGTTTTTTTAAAATGAGTGAATTAGTGATTTACTTATATAAAAGCTTCAAAATTCCTCCCATCAACTTTCTTCAAGTTCTTTAAATTAGTCACATTTTTTTTCTATGTTTACATCTTTTTTACTCTCTTCTAGTATTAGCCATTGATATCTCATCTAATGATTGAGATTTTTCTCATTTTCTTAAATTTTTTATGCTTCTTATTTAAATCTTTTCATATATATGCGTACGCACACACACACATATATATTTATACTACATTGTAACGTCCCAACCCACACATTGCATATAACACATATTTCATACAAAAGAAATACATATTATTCCATTCAGGTCCGTTAGTACAAAAATCTAACATGACCAAATACAAGGTCCAAAAATTCAAAATACATTTCTTGTACTAATCAATCAAAACTGTACATCAAAACAGTTATTCAAGCAGAAATGCATATAGGAAAATATTAAATCTTTCTCTTTCCCTTACCATCCGTACCTCCTGCAAAACATAGTTAAAATCACAAAACGAGGGTTAGACCGAAAGGTCTAGTGAGATACCCTATTTATGTTATTGCAGGGTGTAAATCACCAAAATCTTTATGAAAAACAATTATTCATATATGTACAAATATATGAACAAATAGGAGCATAAACCCAAATCCTTTCCATTTATCAAACAAAGCATTCAGCTACACAAATCTCATACCTCTGAACCAATCAGGTCTCATATAATGCCATTTTTTAAACCTTCTCAAATTAAATAAGGTTTATATAAAGTTTCAGGCCAAACCTGATGTTTTCTGCTCAATAACATCCAGACTATAATTTCCAATAAGAACCTTAATCCTAAATCTTTAAATCACAAAGAAATAAAGATTCCAGATCACGGTAGTCTTAAAAGATATAATAGAAAGAGTTATATCATACAACACACATGCAAATGCCACCCTTATATCCAAATGTACACCTCTCCTTGATATGCCGTCATTATACCCTGGTACACCTCTCCTTGATATGCCACCCTTATCCCATGGTACACCTCTCTTTGATTTGCCACCCTTATTTCTTCATCAAAACCTTTCACAAAATAATTTCAAATAGACCGCAGTCATTGAAATTATTATCAATACAAAAATCATTTCTTTCAAAACTTTCTTTTTATGATAAAATAACATTTCTTATCAACAACACAAGATATCACTTTAAATCCGGTCAACTTGATTTAGCCGGACTTCATCTCTGGTCAACAATCCGGATGACACATCGCATAAACTTTGTCCGGTTTAATACTTAGGATTAATTCCAACTTTGTCCAGATAACAAGTCCGGACAACACACCGCATAAAGCTTGATCGATTTATCACTTAGAATCAATATTAACATATTTGTCCGGATAACAAGTCCGGACAATACCCCGCTCACCCTTTGACCGATTTAAAACAATCCGGACAATATATCGTCCAACCTTTGTCCGATTTAAAGCAATC
>NC_037534.1:13931132-13934917 GCF_001531365.2 Cynara cardunculus var. scolymus | reverse complement strand
GTTTAGTTGACAAATCAGCATTAGACGAGATCCACTTTTCCAATTCATCATTATAACTTTTCCGATCCAAACTCCGATTGTTTTCAACCGTTTCTATCTTATGYTCAAATTCCTTTACAATTCTTTCTATCTTTTCGTTATACCCTCGATGCAAAGATTCATTACATTTCTCATTAACATAATTTTGAAGTTTATAGTTCTTTTCCAGCTCATCATACTTTGCTCGCAATTCTTGATTCTCTTTCAAAAGAATATATGCCATTTTTAAAAATGATCAGTTAAGGATCTATGAAGTGAAATCAGATAAAAAAAATACGAACAGTTAAGCTCAAAAAGAACAGAAAAACACAAAAACTGAAAAACACACGCAAAAACAAATATAAAATGATCCAAAAGAAAATCTAAACACAATCTAACTAAGAAACCAAAAACAAAAACACAACTAAAAGAAACCCAAAAAGAATAATGTCCAAGTCCAAAAACAGACTAAACCAAACCCAAAAATCTGATTCTAAGTCCAAATCAAACAGTATCAGTATCAACAATACAAATATGAATCTTWTAAARAATATTCTATCTACACTCCAAAAACTATCCAAAAGTTCACTTGTATGCTTCTCATATGGATCCACTTCTCACAGCTCTAAATTGGATCTTCTGCAGACCGTGCACTTTGTAGTTTCTATTTCAAAACTTCTTAAACTGTCTGCTGTCAACTGCTGTCAAGACCTGCTGAGGTGTATTGCCAATCTGATCTCAATTCTTGCTGTGTTCTTATCTCAGACCTGTTGAGTTCAGCCTGCAAACAAATTACTACAATACAGAACAAATTCTAATTGCAAACCTGTACCTGTTTCAAACCTGTAACTGTCTGTGGAGCTGTTACTCTGCAGTTGCTGTCAAAACAATCTTCTATGTCCAGTCTGCACACTGTTAAAAACCTGTTGCTGCTTAAAAACTGTTTCAGATTTGCTGTTGTTTCAAATCTGCTGCTATAGAACTGGCTGTGTCAAAACAAAACTAAAACCAAATGTTATTACTACTGCTTCTTTCAACTGTTAATGCTGCTGCTGTTACAAAACAACAAATACAGAACAAATCAAACAATCAGAACTGTAAACAGGCTTTAAACTACTCAACAAACTGTCTAAGAAGCATAAAAATAGCAGTCTATATACACAGCAGAAAATACAGTTTAAGAAAATTCACAGCCTTAGACTTGCTGTCAAAATAGTTACTGCACTAAACTTTCGTCTCACCTGCTGTTACTTATGATAGCAAAACAACGTTGCTTCTACAACCTGCTGCTGCTTTACCTTTCTTCTGTATGAACAGCTGTTGTACACAAAATTATGTTGTTTATCCAACCTTGCTTGAGACACTTGTTGCTGTTACTGCATGGAAACAGCTCAAAAACAGCTTTGCTGTCAAATCTTTGTTGCTGCTGTTATTTGCTGTCAAAACAGAAATATGCTGTCAAAATGATTAAGTTGCTGTCAAAAACACATGCAGTGCTAGAACAAATCAAATCTGCTGTTTCTTTCTTCTTGAACGAACACTGCTGCTGTATAGTTGCTAAAACAGCCTCCAAACTTGTTGTTACACCTTGCTGCAAGCTTTGTGCACTGTGTAGTTGCTGCATATTGCTGTGTAAAACCGAAACGAAGTATAAGTTGCTGCTGTATAACTTGCTGTTTTGTTCTTGCTGCTCAAATAACAAACACAGAAATATCAAACAGAATGTTTAAACTCGATTCAAACAAAAATATCTGTGTAACTGTGTACTGTGTAAGCTGTTTTAAAAACAGCCTTAAAAAAATTAGGAAACAGCAATGGTTGATGCAAAATGAAGCTGCTGTTTTTCACTTGGTACTAGCACTAGCACTGATGCAGTTTAAATTTTAAACTGTTATTCTCCACACTAACTCAACACAGCACAATACAAAACCTGTTGCTGCAAGATAACAAATAACTCTGTTGCAGCTAACTAGTTGCTGTCTAAACACATCACAGCACAGCTGCTGTATCTGTTTCAGCTTCTATCAAGATATTTGCTGCTGTTGTTCTATCCAAACACAAACTGTCTTAAAATCAATGTTAAACCACTGCAAAACCAATGCTAGCTGCTGTCATGAGTCTAACTTGAACCTGAGCAATCGAACAATCTATGCTGTCAAAATGATCACAGAACTTCAATGATTTCAATAAAATGAACTACACAACTACAAACCTGTCGAAAATCAAACCTGTCGAAATTGAATGTAAACCTGTCAAAATGAAAGTTGTTGTCAAAACCTGTATAGCTATGTTTCAAAAACAGCCTGCTGTTAAAATTATTGCTATTGTTTAGAACAGTGAGCTTCAAACTTTGCTGCTGCTGTTATTACTATTAGTCTTAGCTTTACACAATCAGCTTTCTTTCGAAAAATGATCTCTGGTCACTTGAGCTTAAAAATGCACACTGTGTGTTTAAACTCAGTTCAAGTATTAGTAACACAAATTCAATCTCAAAGGAAAATACTCTTCAATTAAAACAGCCAGGGTCGTATTGGATTTCACACTTGAGAAGCAAACAACTAACCTACTGTCATCAAACAACTCCTTGAAGCTAAACCGGACAATAACTAGTAGCTAACCAAATCTGCAAATTAACAGAGACAAAAACTTCATCGATYGAATTGCAATAAAATCGATCTTGTTAAATGAATCTGTAAATCAAAACAAGAATTGGGGAACAATTAAAAAACAGGGTAAATGAAATCAAGCGGATTAGAAGTCCGCTCAAACTTCTTAGATGAATAAGTCCTAAACCGCTTGAAATGGCATACCTGCTGAATGAATCAGAACTCTAAACCGGGCAAGAATCAGTCGGTATTCATGAATACCGGACAAGTGGTAAAACCTAAACCGCTCACACTCCGGTCAAGAAGACTTACCTAATTTGTGCAAAACATCCGGTTTAGAAATCCGTTCAATGAATCCAGTGATGCTTCCTTCGGTTTACCTCTACTCCGATCAAGAAGCGTGCGGTGTAGATAAACACCGTTTAAGAAGAGATGTGCGGTTTGTAGCTTGCTGTTTCTCTTGATCGACTCAAAGAAGAAATAGAGTAGCCGGACTCTTATCCGGTCAAGATTGGGCTAAGAGCTTGGGCCAAACAATTGGGTCTTGAAATTGAAAAAAAATGGGCGGATTAACAAAAAAAATAAAGAAAACAAAAAATAAAACCAGATCAAACATTATCAAAAACACAAAAACAAAAAAAATTTAACAAAAAATTGGATAAAAAAAACACTGATTTACGAAAAAAAAATTAAGAACAAAAAAAATTTAAAAACCTAAAATCCGATTAAATCTTGATTTATTTTGATCAAATCACAAAAATTTGTGAATAATAAAGATTCACATCACAATTTCAAACATATTGATCATGTTTTTAACACCAAAACACAAGATTTTATGGAAAAATCGGATCAAAATCAACAAAAAATTCAAGAACACGAAGAAAAAAATTCAGAAATAAAAAAAAACTTATCTGATCGTTTCCTTCAATCTGATTTCTGGCATCCTGCTTTGATACCAATTGTGTGTCCACAATCACTGATCAATCTTCATATTAATCTCACATCAATGACAGATTGAAGATAAACATTCAAGAACACTTTATGAATATGGAGAGAGAAAGTCAATCCTCTCAATTCAGTCAAACCTCTTATTATCAATCTGAATATTACAATTGAGCTCCTATCTACTAATTACAAAGATTAAACCATATTTATATGGTC
>NC_037534.1:13927223-13930337 GCF_001531365.2 Cynara cardunculus var. scolymus | reverse complement strand
TTATCACATTATCCACCCCTCAAAAGAATTCCGTCCCGGAATTCCTTTAACCAAAAAGCCATGGGTACTCTGATCTCATCTTCGATTCTAATTCCCATGTTGCTTCCAGTCCTTTGTGAAACTTCCATTGAATTTTCACCAGACTTATTTCTTTGTTTCTCAAGAACCTGATCTTTCGGTCAATTACAGCTTCTGGTGTTTCCACAAAGTTCAGCTTACTGTCTAATTGAATTTCTGGCAACGGTATACCCAGACTCGGATTAGCCAAACATTTCCGCAGATTCGACACATGAAAAGTGTTGTAAATCAGACTCAGCTCTTCTGGCAGCTCTAACTGATATGCTACTGGCCCAATTCGTTTACATATTCTGAACGGCCCTACATACCTTGGACTGAGCTTCCCTTTCTTTCCAAATCTGATGACACCCTTCCATGGCGAAACTTTTAACATCACAAAAGAAAGCCAAAAAGGGGACACCCACGTCTCTAGCTGGCGCCTCTCAACAGGTTTCAGTTATTGAAACATGCCTTACCCCCGAGGCATTTTCTGTTAACCCTCCCAGCTCTTCAGTGATCTTTCCTATCACTGTCGTATCAGTGGCACCTTCACCCATCACTTCAGTGACCCAAATCACTGAAAGTGTAGATATCAGTGTCGCCACTGCTGAACACCCACGTCTTTTCTCAACCATTTTCTCTTCTCCTCCCTCCTTGGTCTTTACACATGTCGATAATGTATGAGAGACTGTCCTTCCTGATACTGAGACACGCACCACAGGACCTGACATTGCTCCTCTCGATGCTCCTCAGCATACGGATGTCCATCCTCTCGAGGACTTCTCTGCTCTCCCTAGTGACACTCCTTTTGATGTCACTGAAGGCCCCTCAGGTATTCCATCTTCCTACCCCTTCATTTCTTCTAACCTTGAGCCTTTAGCTCATACTTCTTCTTTTGCAGTCCTTCTTTGATGCATCAGCCTGATGCTCATGAAGGTGGAGGAGATGCTGGAGAAATAGAGAAAGATGATGGAGGAGATGAGGATGTCGATGATGACTATGATATGACATCTGACATCAAGCTTCTCCTTCCAACCATTGATACCGTCCTCTCTAAGGTCAACGAAGTTCACCAAGAGATGCCCCGCCAAGGCGATCTTGATGCGAACTTCCTAGCCCTCCAGGCAGACGTTCATGAAGTTYAGAGTCAGCTCCAGACTCTCCAAGAAGCTGTTCACACCAACAACGACGCCATTGTTGTTCTTCATAGCAGGGCTGATGATGCTCAGGCGATTGCTGATCAGCAACTTGGACATCTTCAACAAATCCTGGATGCTGTCCGTCAACCAGCTCCAGTGAGTGCACCCTCCTTCTCTGCTGATGATCATGCGTAGCTCCATGAGACACGTGAGGCAACGACAACTCTAGCCAATGCTTTGCAAAGGCTGGAGGATTCCATGGTTCTCCAGCGAGAACGCTTGGACAAACTCTCTGGCCAAATCTCTCTAGTTTTAGCCAGAGAGGGGGAGATGAGGTCCAATGTTGGTGGATCATCAGATGCTGGTCCTACAGCTTCTCAGGCTATTGGTCCTGTATCAGCTTCAGTTGCAGTAGAAGCCGAGGCTGTTGAAGCTGAAGCAGTTGCTGCTCCTGTAATCACGTCCACCGAAGCTGCTCTAGCTGAGGTTGACGAANAGAGTCAGCTCCAGACTCTCCAAGAAGCTGTTCACACCAACAACGACGCCATTGTTGTTCTTCATAGCAGGGCTGATGATGCTCAGGCGATTGCTGATCAGCAACTTGGACATCTTCAACAAATCCTGGATGCTGTCCGTCAACCAGCTCCAGTGAGTGCACCCTCCTTCTCTGCTGATGATCATGCGTAGCTCCATGAGACACGTGAGGCAACGACAACTCTAGCCAATGCTTTGCAAAGGCTGGAGGATTCCATGGTTCTCCAGCGAGAACGCTTGGACAAACTCTCTGGCCAAATCTCTCTAGTTTTAGCCAGAGAGGGGGAGATGAGGTCCAATGTTGGTGGATCATCAGATGCTGGTCCTACAGCTTCTCAGGCTATTGGTCCTGTATCAGCTTCAGTTGCAGTAGAAGCCGAGGCTGTTGAAGCTGAAGCAGTTGCTGCTCCTGTAATCACGTCCACCGAAGCTGCTCTAGCTGAGGTTGACGAACCATCCCTAGGGATGATGTCCATACCGTCACTGCTGCTGGTGATGATGATGATGTTGATGTAAATAAAGAAGATGATGATGAAAACGATGATGAACCTGTCATTCCAGACACCAGAGATGATCTAGATGGTGATGACGACGATGATGATGAAGATGACTTTACCATCAAGTTCCAGAAGCCATCAACCGTCACCAAAGGTGTTGCCCTCGGGGAAGCTCAATCCCAGGTGGGGCAAAGACAAGGTGAATCGACTCCATCAGGGCACCAGGACCCCAAGTCGAAAGGCAAGGCGGTCACTGAAGAAGGCAACTTGAAGGTACTTTTCTCATGCCCTCAACAAACCTTATTTGAAGACTTTACCTCTCAGGTAGTGATCACTTCAAAGTACCAACTTCACATCCCTTCAACAACCTGCGGTCGACTAGAGTGGGTATCTGATCAACCCAGCTCTTATACTCCAACAGACCAGCATATATCTCAGCTTAAGGAGTCGCTCGACCAGACTAGAGTAAAAATTCCTCTTCGTACCTCTAGTGGTGGTGAGTTTGACTTCCTTTTTGAAGCTAAAAGACTCGATGCATTAAGGGCTGAAGAAGAACTAGAGCTTCAAAAGAAGCAGACTGAAGACAGCTTAAAGTTGGCCAAGTCTCTAGCTGCTAAAGTCCTTCCCAAGAAGAAGTCCAAGAAAACGGTGAGTGTTGTCCAAGCCCAAGCTAAACTTCTTTCTATGGCAGAAGCTGAACGCAAGAAGRARCTGAAGCTTGTGGACAAGGATAAGCAATGGAGCGAAGCAAAGCTGAAAAAGAGACTCAGTCCATGCCCTATCATCAGCGTCAGCATCAGCGGACGATCCAAAGACGGTGGAACTCTTGTCTCAATGCTCATCACCAGGGACAATCTTGATCCCGTTACCGAGTATCCTTCCTACCT
>NC_037534.1:13913622-13926164 GCF_001531365.2 Cynara cardunculus var. scolymus | reverse complement strand
ATCAAAAGAAGCTTGCTTAGCACGATAGTTGTTGTCTTGTCCTTATGCACACAAAGGACAAACCCATACCCTTGCAAAAGTTAGTACGGTACGGAGCCGATTAGTCGACTCTTTGTCCACCAACTTTAGGCAAGGATGTCTGCTCAAGAAAAGTGCTTTTGTACTATTCACTGTAGCAAAGGACAAGCCTTCTTTTTAAGGCTTGACACGCACTCTAAATCTACCATATTGCATTAAATGTTCATTTAATACACTGGGTATAAATAGAAGTGTTTCTTCCCTTTGCAGAGTGCGCGCATCACTCTTCAACCAAATTTTTACTTCAAGCATCCTCTAGCTTAAGTAAAGGATCTATCATATAGCATTCTCTTTTCTGTGTTTGCTATATCTTCGTGTGTAACCAAAGATTGTTTAGATAGGTTTTTATTTACCTTATCTTTCCGCAAACAGTCTTATAAAATCTGTATTGATCTTCTCTATCAATATATATTTTAAATTTGAAGACATTGTGTTTGTATTCATCCTCTCCTTCTACAAAATGTTTCTTATCTTGTAGACCCTTTCGGGACCAACATCTACCCACAGCTGGCCATATGGTGAAAGACAAACGTCCAATACCTATCATTGCTGGATGAGTTTTTGTCAAGATTCTTCTATATTGTTAGGAGATAGAATTAGGTTAATTATTTTAGAGTTCAGTTTATTAACTATATTAGAGTTCAGTTTTTTGTCATTGAAATTTGATTTTTAAAGTTTTATTGAACTTTGTAAATGTTAATTGTTATGAACGTTATTCGAAGTGTTTTTACAAAGATGGTTTTAATTACTCAGTTCCAATGCTTCACGTATATATGTTCCTTGATCACTTAATTTGATTCTTTATATATTTATGGTAAACTATAGAGTGACCTTGTAGCTTCAACAATCCTTATTCATTTACCTTCTTTCTTGTACATACTTTTTAAGCTGATGAGCAAACGGTTTATGTTTTACTTTTTGGGTGTAGGGGTTGTCCAAAGGCATACCATTTGCTTGTATCAAGTGAGGTGAAGCAATTTTTAAATCTGAAGCTAAAAGGAACCGTTGTATATTGTTGTTCATGTTTATGTTGTGTAATTGTTTTGGATCGCTTCATGATTCATGTTCTCCTCGAAAATGAAGTTCATGCGATTTGTAAAACACTAACCATGATGCATATTTCTAAGTTCATGTTATATGTATTAATATGTAAAAAAAAAAAAGCTAAGAGCAAATCATACCACTTGTTAAGCACTGCTGCTACTTTGCCATATTCTTTTGACTGATCAGTGTTTCAGTTATGTTGGTTGAATTTTTTTTCTGCCATTTTTTCCAAGATCTCCCCATCTCCATCTTGATTTGGGATTTTGTGCATGGTTACCATATTGTTGTTGCATTTATATTATTTATGTTGGCACGTAAACATGGTTTATTCAAATCAGGTTGAGAAACAACTATCTTGTATTTCTCAAGGTGTCAATGACTACCTGATAACTAAAAAATGGATCTTGAAAAGAAATGTTGATGAACAATCAAGAATCATATTGTTAGCTCTAACCTGCTAAATGGTTGTGTTTGATATTTGAGTGGTTTCTAATTGCTTATAATAATCAAGAGTCATAATGTTAGCTTTAACCTGCCTAATAGTTGTGTTTGATATTTGAATGGTTTCTAATTGTTGATGAAGCAATCAAAATGATAATGTTAGCTTAATGGATGTTTTTTATACTTACCCGTTAAGTGCTTACCGGTAAAATTCAACACTATTACTTGCTTACCGGGTAAGATTTTAGTCAACCAAAACAATACCGTATGCAATAATTTACCCGATAAGATCTACCGTGGTAAGAGTTGTCGCATTCACTTACCGGGAAATACTCTTGTTCCTTGTCTCATTTTTACCGGGTAAAATTCTTGGTCCTTGTCATATTCATCCGGTAAGGTAATGTGACTTGGTAAACGCTTACCCGGGTAAGCGTTTGGTAAACGGTCCCTAAAAGCTGCAGAGAACACTTTTGAATAAGTTAATTTGCATCCGGGATCACTGAATGTCGGGGTCATGGGGGTCGTGCCCCCTTACGAGGTGCAGTGGTCAGAAGCTTCAAAACCTAAACGGTATGTATCAAAAACTGTCAATAACTACTTACCTAAACCAAGTGTAACTTATATCATCGTTAAATCTTCTCTAATAAAACCAGTGAAACTTCAAAATCGTTAAAATTCACGGCTCCCGTTGCATTGCGCGGGTACACAACTAGTATATATATATATATATATATATATATATAAAGACAGAGAAAGAGAGAGCGCTTGATTCAAATGTTAACCTAAACTATTGTGTTAACTTTGTTAACCATTTTCAACCAATCACAATTCATCTTAGTATTAGGTTCCTATCCATCTTAGAATTTAATGACAATGGTATATATGTAATTTTCTTTTTTATGTAACTCTTACATCATTAATTGGGAGTTACAAAATCATAAAATCCCATGATTTGTGTTAACTTATTATTAATCATGTTATTTTTTTAATATTGATTTTCTATCTCTAATGTTTATGAATTTGTGATTGGTGGAGGAGAGACCCGGTAGTAAGTTTTCGGTATCTTTCAAATTGACATATACAAAAGACGATAAACAAAAGAAATTGACATATAAATTGGGTTAACAAAAGAACTTACCCCAATCACAAATTCATAAACATTAGAGATAGAAAATCAATATTAAAAAGAATAACAACATTAATAATAAATTAACACAAATCATGGGATTTTATTATTTTGTAACTCCCAATTAATGATATAGGAGTTACATGAAAAAGAAAATTACATATGTACCCTTGTCATTAAATTCTAAGAAGGATAGGAACCTAATACTAAGATGGATTGTGATCGGTTGAAAATGGTTAACAAAGTTAACACAATAGTTTGGGTTAACATTTGAACCAAGTTTTCTCTCTCTTTATATATATATATATATATACATATATATATATATACATATATATATATATATATACATATATAAAAAGAGAGAGAGGGAGAGAGAAAAGTTCACAAATGAAAATTGATTTTCGATTGTAAATCGGGAGATAAAAGAGAGTGCAACACATGTCCCCGTGTCCACATTCAATATGAATAATGAAGGTGAAGTTCATGAACTACTCATCATGAATGATACAACATTCATGATCCATATTAATTTGATTCAATATTCATGATGAATAACACACATTCACAATCTCTAATTGCACCCCATCTCTATCCCTATCTCTACCCTGCTCTTCCCTTTTCCTCTCCTCTTTCATCCTAAAATCAATGAACATTCACTAGCAATCCTTCAAGCCCAATAACATTCACTAGGAAAAAGGTACAAGAACATAATCCAAATTTCTCTCTAAATCAAATAAAAATAAAAATTAGATTCAAGATTTCTATGACAATCAATTCCATCATAATCAATAATCTAGAGAAAAAAAATAGACTACATATTTAATCCAAACCACTGTTATCAAGAACATTTGAACATCACTAAATCTAACAATAAAATCAAAACCCAAAAGTTCAACACAAATCCGAACACATGTCAAGAACATAAGCATAGACAATAAATTTGTATAAATTTATAGAAAAAAATTGTGATAACTTTAATCAAGCCCTAAAAGAAGCTTGGACTAAAATCAAAACCATGAACATGTGCAAATGTAGAAGGAAAAGAAGCTTAAATCGAATAAGAACATAATCGAAGCAAATGTAGAACATAGCATAATTGAAACGAATGTAGAAAAAGAACCCTAAACCCATATGCATTCCAATAGTAGGGGTAGTTAACAAATGGTTGAGTTGGGGAGGAGAAGTTCGCTAAAGATATACCTGTTGTCGGCGTTGCTCCCATTGTTGGACGCTGGAGAAGATGAACGTAGGATGGGTGAGATTCGTAGAAGGGCATTATGGGAGGGAAACACGATGGATGTGGTCCCTATGGGTGGGTGTACGTTTTATATATATCTATACTTATAATAAATAAGTAACTTAGATGACACGTGTCATCTTCTGGTGAGTCGGTTTTTTTGGTTTCCCACCTAAACACGTGTCTAGACACAATTTATATTAATGGTTGAATTAGTCTCATTTGAACGTATCTAGACACAATTTACATTAATGGTTCAATTAGTCTCATTTGAACGTATCTAGACACAATTTACATTAACAGTTCAATTATACTCATTTGATTGACATGTGTCCTCTTATTCAATCAATTCCACTAATTTAGGATGCAATTGATTTTATTCTTTGATTAATTAATTCGTATGATAATTGATTCCAAAAAAATGGTGTTTACTTCAAAGTTTAAATTCAATTTACTGATATAGTTTTATTTCTAAATTCAATTTTATTCTAAAGTTAACTTCATTTTATTCTAAATTCAATTTATTGAAAAAAATTTACTTCAGAGTTACTTCAAGAGAACAACTTTGAAGTCATTTTTCAGAGTTAACTCACCCGAACTCTGAAATTTGCTATTTCAGACATAGCTCACCCGAACTCTGAAATCTGAACTCTTCTTTTTAGACTTAGAAGTCTGAACCCTGAAGTCTTTTTTTAGACTTAGAAAAAGAAGTTCGAAGTCTTCTTTTTCAAACTTAGAAGTTTGAACTAAGTCTTCTACAATTTTGAAGAGTACAAGTCTGAAGAATCATTCTTCAGAGTTAGTTTACCCGAATTTTCAAGTCTTCTTTTTTAGACTTAGCTCACCCAAACTCTGAAGTCTTCTTTTCCAGACTTAGCTCATCCGAACTCTGAAGTCTTAGCTGAAGTCTTTTTTTTCCCAGACTTAGAAATCTGAACTCTGATTTAATGGGATTGATTTTATACTTCAGAGTTATTTCAAGAGTACAAGTCTGAAAAGTCATTCTTCAGAGTTTTATTTCAGAGTTATTTTTAGAGTGCAAGTCTGAAAATTCATTCTTCAGAGTTAGCTCACCCGAAATCTATAGTCCTCTTTTCCAGATGAAACACCATGCATAGCCCCTATATAATGCATGCAAAGCTTTTGACTTGCCTATACAGAGCTCTGAAGTCTGAAGAGTTTTATTTACAGAGTAATTTCAAGTGTATAAGTCTTATAATAAAATTATATAGATTTTGAAGATAAGTCTTTAATACTTAGACTTAGTCTTGTAAGCCAGAGCCCCTCTGGTTGGTCTGGATTCTAAATGACTTTGCTTCTGGTTGTCTATATGAACCTTGGAAAAATATTCCAATCCATCAAAAAAGGAACTAGAGGAACTCTGGTTGATCTTCATGTTTAACCAAAAGCTCTTTGGTTGTAATTGCAACTCAAATTCTTTGAGTATTTAACATTTTTTTGACTCAAAGACTCTGGATAGACGAACCAGAGACTCTGGTTGACCAGAGGTCCTTTGGTTGGCCTTGCTTTTGGTTGGTGAGTCCACATGGGCTTTGGTTCTTAAGGACCAAAGGAACTTTGGTTGGTCTTGCTCTATATGATGCAAACTTTACCATGAGGCCTTTTTCAAAGATATTGGGTATTTGAACAACTCTGAACTCAAGGTCTTCAGACTTCGTCTTCAAATTTGACAGAGGCACTCTTCTATGTTTAAATTCAATTTACTGATATAGTTTCATTTCTAAATTCAATTTTATTCTAGGGTTAATTTCATTTTAACTAATTATTGATATAGTTTCATTTCTAAATTCAAGTCTGAAGAGTCATTCTTCAGAGTTATTTCAACAGTACAAGTCTGAAGTCATTTTTAAGAGTTTTACTTCATATTTATTTTAAGAGTACAAGTCTGAAGTCATCTGTAGAGTTATACTTCAAAGTTATTTCAAGAGTACAAGTCTAAAGAGTCATTATAAAGAGTTTGCTCACCCGAACTTTGAAGTCTGCTTTTTCAGAATTAGCTCACCCAAACTCTGGAGTCTGAACTCTGAAGTCTCCTTTTTCAAACTTAGAAGTTTGAACTCTAAAGTCGTTTTTTAGACTTAGGAAAAGAAGTCTGAAGTCTTCTTTTTCAGACTTAGAAGTTTAATATCTATAGTCATTTTTTAGACTTAGGAAAAGAAGTCTGAAGTCTTCTTTTTCAGACTTAGTAGTCTGAACTCTGAAGTCTTCTACAAGTCTGAAGAGTCATTTTTCAGAGTTAGCTCACCCGAATTCTGAAGTCTTCTTTTTCAGACTTAGCTCACCCAAACTCTGAAGTCTTTTTTCAGACTTAGAAATCTGAACTCTGATTTAGTGGGATTAATTTTATACTTCAGAGTTATTTCCAGAGTACAAGTCTGAAGAGTCATTCTTCAGAGTTAGCTCACCCGAACTCTAAAGTCTTCTTTTCCAGATGGAGCACTAGAGCACCATGTAGAGCCTTTGCATAGTGCATGCAGAGCTTCTGGCTTGCCTATATAGAGCTCTAAAGTCTAAAGAGTTTTACTTTAAAGTTAATTCAAGAGTGCAAGTCTGAAGTCATTATTCAGAGTTATACTTCAGAGTTATCTCAAGAGGACAAGTCTGAAAAGTCATTCTAAATTTAGTTCTAAGTTTAAATTCAATTTACTGATATAGTTCATTTCTAAAATTAATTTTATTCTAGGGTTAACTTCATTTTAACTAATTATTGTTATAGTTTCATCTCTAAATTCAAGTCTGAAGAGTCATTTTTTAGAGTTATTATTCCGAGTTATTTCAAAAGTACAAGTTTGAATTAACATCTTACTTTTGATGATCATTCATATTTGTAAGATAAGTTCCGGACATGATTTAACTTTTTCATATTACCCCGTGTAATACACGGGATCGAACCTAGTGTATATATATATATATATATATATATATATAAAGAGAGAGAGAGAGAGAGAGAGAGAGAGAGATTTGGGTTCAAATGACAAGAGTGACTAAATAAGAGAACACGAGAACTGTCAAATCACATTTGATTTTACATTAAACTCACATGCGATAATGTGCGACCTTGGTTTAGTCCCGTGAGTTAAAACAAGGCTATTAAGGTTTGTAAAAGGAGGGTTAAATACAAACATAGCTTTTTAACTTTTCAATTCTTCTATGGATTATAGAAAGAAGCAATACATAAATTTATAGATTGTTTGTAGAATAAGACAAGGCATAGAACCTAATCTAAAATATCCTAGCTTTGATTATTAGTGAGCATAAAAAGTCACTAAAAATCAAGCTTAGAAAGCACACAAACACTCTGGAACTGAAACACTAAGAGAGAATAATAGCAAGGAAGAAGATGACTTGATGAATAATTGGTGAGAAATGAAGTTCTCTCAATTATTTATACTAGATGCATTAAATGCAAAGGGTTGGTACAATTCACATACCTTCGTGGGACAAGCTATCTGGTAACTTTGTCCTTGAGTTGAGCATACATCGACAGCATAAGTGAATAGTGCAGTATGGGAGTAGTCATGGAAAGGAAACTAAAAAAGAAAAATCTAAACTATACCTTTTTGTCACATAGTGCATGGCCTTTGAGATAGGCAAGAGTGCATAAGATTTAAGCTTATCCTATAAGATTCATGTTCAGCTAGAATAAAGATTGAGTCTTGATTTAGCATTAGCTCAACATTTTGTGTAGAATTCACATCTTCAGATAGGATGAATCGCTAAAACCGATTCAGATCTTCCAGTCTTTATCTTTAGCTACGTCATCGATATAACGTGAGGTTTTTCTTTTATATGTGAAGCTTTTGTATTTTAGGATCACTGAGCTTACATTAAGAAATAGACTTACAGAAGCTATTACAATCATTGAGGAAACATATATAGAGAGAGAGAGAGTAATCATAAGTTCTAGAATCTAAAGTAATCTTTCAGCAATCACTGAACAAACTCGATGGTTGATTGTTATTAGCTAGAACTTATTACAATAATATACTAAGTATATATTATCATCATCAAATCACTGAGGAGAATTAGAAGGATCAACATTTGGCTCGCGCCGCACATCCACCTATTTTGTAATCGCATGTGATTTCAGTGCTAAATCACATAGGCTTTGGCCATTCTCGTGTTCTTTGTTTTTGAATTTGTTCTCGTTTGATTCTCCATTTATATATGTTAAGATTACCAAAAGAGTTCTCTTTGATACAATATCATACCTTTGAAGTTGGACCAAAAAACCGACAGGCGTATAAAACTTGAAGCCACAACTTCTAATGTCGTTCTCGGATCTCAATGTTTTTAAGGTCAAAAAGATGAATTCATAACTTTTAAACCTCAAACCCTAAATCGTATCAGAAAGTATGGCATCAAATGGCTCGTTCTAAAATACCCCTATGAATGCCAACAAAAATCCCCTCGACAACAACTTCGGTATTGCTGTAATTGCAATTGGAATCAGAATCAACCAAGAGCATCTCAAAGTTTGTATTGAGCTAATGAATTTCAAGATTTTCCTATGGCTCGGGGATAGAAGATAAGGGGTTGTTGAAATTGGTTGAGACATTGAATATAAGAGAAGATAAGATGAAGCTTATGGATGATGATGGTTCAGATGAATTTGTCACGGATTAACTCAAATTCCCAAGTCAAAAAAAGAAAGAAGATTCATCTAAACAAGATCAAGAGTTTGACCATTTCATCAAAAAGAAGTAAAAACTCATAAATGTTTTCATAGTCAAAGAAACAAGAACTCAAAGAACAACAAAACAACTGTATGTTGAACCTTTTCTACTATGATTCAAGTCAAATACCCTACATGAAATAAGATTTACGAAATGGGAGATGGAAAATTATTCAAACAAGATCAGTGATTTGAATATTTCATCAAATAAGATCAAATTTAGAAACTTTCATATGCCAGATTACGAGAAGTCAAAGCACAATAGAACAATTGTATGTTGAAAAAAGAATTGCTACGGTCAGTTGTAAGTCAGATGAAATGGATGAAGTCAAACCTCATACATGAGTCAAAGTCAACTATAAGAGTCTGACATCCAAGCATAATAATGGACCATCTGTGGTAAAAGATAAATTAAAAATTACTGGACGATGTTCCAAAAGAGCTTTTCATGATTCAGTTGTAAACATATTATAACAACTCGTCCTATATGGGTAGAAAATGAAAATTATTAGCTCCTTATAAGTCCTAAGTAGTGAGCTACCAATAACTTATACCATGGTTTTAAGTTGGATTTGAAGTTATTTTGGCCAGTCCATTGCTTCGGGCTTTGGAGGTGTTACACATATAATTATGGAAACTCTATAGCAGAAGATGAATCTCAAAAATCCCCCTAATAATGAACTAAAACACTCAAACGCATGGATCTAAATTGATTCTACTGCCTCTATTCTAGAACTAAGATCAAGAAATTTCATTATTAGTTTGCTACAAATTCATGGATGATCAAAACCCTAACATCCCCAAATCAATTCAGCTTTTCATGAATCGAGATTGCACCACAACAAGAGTCTTAATCAAAACCCAAAACAACCCCAACTTGTTCGAATCAGCAAAACCTTATAAACCCTAGAGAAATTTCAGTCGTTCCACATTTCAGTTACTATCCAAGACATAAAAATCTATCCTTAAACCCTAATTCTCCATATCTATTAATTCCTTCGTAATTTTAACAAATACCCAGAATAAACAATCGGTCAATAAACAAAACCCATGTGGAAAAATCAAAATTTAACGTCAAGAAAAGGTAAAAATGATATCAAATCGAGAAAATATAATGATGTTGTAATCAAAAAACTTCTTTGAACTAGCAGAACAGCTATGGTGTGAGATGAATCAATTGACGTGACGAAGATGGTGACGTCAGGGTGGATTGTTGTGTTATGCATACATAGCATGTGACGTCACTTTTGGTTAGCGAACGTAGCTTTGTCTTTCCTTCGATAAATTAACCAAAATAGCCATTACTCCCTCCTCAATTGGTCTCCTAACCATTCATTTTTCTAATTTATCCAAATATTACTACCTACACAACTCCCCCCTCTCCGACTTGCAGACCTAACTAAAAGATAAAACAAATCAGATTCACACCAGGTCTGTAATTGCAACGGTACCACTTGCTAACCTAAGTTGAATTAAAGAAAAGGTCTTTTAGCCAGATCTACAAGTGGGAAACGCAAGACTTGTGGAGGTAATGACATTTGAAAGAAGAATGACTAGGATATTGTGACACCCGTCATTTTTTGGAGCGTCAGGTTAGCACCTTTAAAGGGGTTTCTATATTTAGAATTATATTTTATTAGGATCTAGTCATGTTGATTAGAAGTCATATGGCTTAGTTCCCAAATTATAGTTCAGAAAACCTTGTTTCGACGGGTAACTGATAAAGTTAACTTATGTAATGCCAAATATATTAAAAATGCTCCAAATATAATAAAGTTGATATTATAAGTCCAAATTAAAATATTAAAGTCTCATTTGAATGTCCAAATAATTTTTCCAAAAATACGGAACTTGGATCTAATAATAATACCTTCATAAATTTTTGACAAATTATATTTTGTCATAAATTTAAAATGGGCTTTATTTTGTTTAAAGGAAAAATAATTTTTTTATGGACTTGGGCCTTAAGAGGCCGGCCCTTTTATCCCAATTTAAAACCCACATATAAATACCCCACATTCTTTGAAAAACTCTCATTTTTCATCCTCATTTTCCTAAAGAAACCTTTCCTCTCCCTAATCTCCTTCTCTCTCTCTAAATCAAACCCCCCAACCGAGTTCATCTTCAAGCATCTTTAGAAATCTGTCAATCTTGAAGAATATCCAAGATTTTAAAAAAAAAGTATTATACTAGTTATCTTACCTTTATATTATAACAAAGATTCTCATTCTTCTACACCTACTTTTCGTTCTTGTAGTTATAATTTCTGGAGAATTCAAAAGGGGAGATTATTCATCAAAGACATGAAAATGTCTTCAAAAGGATAATAATCTATGATCCACGATCTTCAAACTCTAAAAAAGTAGGAGAAAACCACATTGCATGTGGAATTTAATCAAGAAAAGATGTATTTTGAAAATTGACAGATTCTGTTAGCACTTGTGTCGACTGTATCTTTCAAAATAAAAGTCCAAACGTTCTGATTTTTCTTCTAAAACACACTTGGATGAGTTATCTTTCTAATTCAACTGGTCTCACTCAAAAATATTAAGTTTTGAGCCTTCAAGTTCTTGATACAAGATTATGGTGCAAAAAGAGCATTGCTGACAGAATCTTGCATGCATCTTAAATCGGTCACATCTTCTTCAAAACTCATTGAAAATGGGTGATTCTTTTTCTGGAAATTAACCTTATATGTCGATTTGAAAAAGAGTCAGAAGATGGTCACAAAAACCAAAATGCAATAAAAAAGGCCAAGCGTAAGGGAATGCTAGACGTTTGGTAATAACCAAACCATGGATAAATCCAAGCGAACCTTTCTTCAAACGGAAGGAATAGAGATAGAATCAAACCGTTAATGGAGTTGAATTTACTAAGTTCTGAGGAGTTGGTATCCAGTTATGTATTAGCTTTAAAATAAAGTTAAAATCACTGAAAAATGATGAGCTTAGACCCCCCAAATGGCCGTCACTCGAAGAGTGTACAATCTGTCTTGGGGACTGTGTCACTCAAAGTGTAGGGTATTAATGAGTGCCTTAAACCCATCCAAAATTCTTGATATTTGAGAAAAATCTATTTAACTAATTATTATGGATGATATAAAAATTTGGACACAAAATGACTTGTAGAAGGTTCCTTTTTGGCAATGATTTGTGAGAACAAAATGTCAGATTTAGAAATTATATTCTGTCCAAATGGCAGCTTTATGCGCAAAAGAATTGATTATAAATATATACATTTTTGGACTATTTTCAAAGCAAATAAAATAAGTATCAACTTTAATTCATAAAACCCATTGACATTACATAAGATATGATTTGACTTTATATTTTTCAAGAACCCATAGATGATCTAATTTCCGGTCATTGGACTGTTTAGGAAGTTTAGGGCAGGACGTGAAGAGCTTCAGACGTCATTTCCTTGGATATTCATCGGCAAACTTGTGAGTTTTCACGGCCCCACTTTTAATGCTTTTTGTTTATTTAAACTGGGGGAAAAGCATGAAGTTATGCAAACTATACTGTTTATTTATGAAACCATCGGACTAAAGAACTGTTTAGTCGATACTTTGCTTAAAACCATTGGACTAAAGAACTGTTTAGTCAAAACCGTTGGACTAAAGAACTGTWTAGTCAAGTTTTRYTTATGTCATGAAATATTGACTGTTTTGCACTATGATATAAATGCTAAATTGATGTGCTTGGGAGTATGTTTCCAAATAAAGTTCCCGTTCGTAAACGCTACTTGTTAACTCGGGCATGTCCCCGGGCCGTGGTAATTGTCGATAGCCGCTATTGTGTTGACAGTCCCACCCAGAAAGAGGTGCACATTACCTATGTTTTATTGGTTTAATCATGTGGAATTTGGACCACCACTGAATTAGTACTATTACGAACTGTGGGACCTAAGTGAGTGTA
>NC_037534.1:13887708-13912707 GCF_001531365.2 Cynara cardunculus var. scolymus | reverse complement strand
GTCCATGTTGGACCAGAGGCGGTGGTTAGAAGGACCAGAGATGAAGGATTAGAAAATTCTTAATATTGTTAAGTGTCCATGTTGGACCAGAGGTGCTGGTTAGAAGGACCAGAGGCGATGGGTAGAAAATCCCTTATTTTGTTAAGTGTCCATGTTGGACYAGAAGCGCTGGTTAGAAGGACCAGAGGCGATGGGTAGAAAATCCCTTATATCGCTAAGTGCTCGTATTGAACCAAAAGCGCTGGTTAGAAGGACCAGAGGCGAAGGATAGAAAATTCCTTATATTGTTAAGGGTTCATGTAGAACCAGAGGCGATGAATTAGAGATCTTATATCGCTAAGCATGAGAAACCAGAGGCCGATGGACCTGAGATCCATTGGGATGCAAAGTGTGAGGAACCAGAGGACCGATGGACGAGAAATCCATTATTTCTCTAAGTATGGGTGTTGAACCAGAGACCGATGAAATAGTATTCCATTGGTTTACTTAGCCTGTATGTGAGGAACCAGAGGACCGATAGACGGGTTACCCATTACTTCTCTAAGTATGTAAGATGAACCAGAGGCTCTGGTCATGCAACCAGAGGCTCTGGTCATGCAACCAGAGGCTCTGGTCATGCAACTAGAGACTTTCTATCTTGAGATTCTAGCTTGATTGCCACCCTTAGACTTGCTTAGAAGCTTCTGTTATAACATTAAGCATTTATAGATGGTACATTTTGTAGTTAAGATGGCAGACGAATCCGGCTATGTGGTTCGCCGATCCAGAAGGAGCTCATCCATCAATATGGAGTTAGAACCGTATGAGCATGAGGACACAACAACTAGTGAGACACCTGCATCACCACCAGCATCCATATTACCCCCATTGGAGCCTGTACCCGATATCCCACCTCAAACCTTTCATGGCCCAAGGATTAGAGTCACGCCTAGGAAAAGTGTTCCACTACCTCGGCGAGTGATTTTTGAAAATGCCACCAGAGTTAGAGGGGAGTCATCACAACCATAGCATGGGAGCAGGATCTCTCAAGTGGTGACCGGAGTACCTGCATCCTACTCTCAAGGCATGAATCTGGTTGAACGAGAGTGGGTGCGGAGAATAGCATCAGATACTCAAACTCACCAGACCCGGCTGGGATACCACCACCACATTCTGAACAACTTATCCGATGTAATGAAAATGCACCACCAGCGTATGATAAGAAACTTGGATGCAGTCATTGCTGCGAGACGGGAGATTAGGAGACTGTACAAGTGGCTGGTAGTGAGTGGGATGATGATGTTGATACTAGGAATGATGATCGGTTGGATGTTGTTCTAGAAAGATTGACTAGTGATAGGCTATCCACTCTTTTGCAAAGAAACTCAAGATCTTGTTTTTGTGATTGTAATCATCTATGAATGCATGATATCTTCTGAGAAATGCTTATTTACATCAAGCCATGGTGAATATAAGATTATTCTGTTTGGTCATATAAATTCTTAAATGTTATCCATGCGATGAATATCCATTACATCACTTAAATAACTGGAAGTTATTATCCTTGATATTGCCAAGAAAATGACGAAATTCTCTTCTGACTTAGGCCTTAGAAAATGCCGCCAAGAAGAGAAAACCCTGAAGTTGCACGACTCGTATCAGAACAACTATTGGTTGCACTCCCCAACATTGTCAGCCAAATAGTGGCAGGACTAAACGCTAACCAACCAACTAATTTTGAGCCTAGAACACCCCGGGAATGCACCTATAAATCCTTCAGATCGTGCAACCCAAAGGAATTCCATGGAATTGAGGGGGCTGTAGGATTATTGACTTGGATAGAGGGTATGGAATCTGTACTCCATATCAGTAAATGCACAGAAGCAAACAAGGTAGAATATGTTGCATGCTTACTTCAAGGGCGGGCACTAACATGGTGGACCATATTAGTTCAGACTAGGGGTCGGGAATCTGCCAACCAACTTTCATGGGAAGAGTTCAAGAAATTACTTAAGGACGAATATTGTCCAAGAAGTGAACTCCAAAAGTTGGAGATGGAGTTATGGAACCATGAGATGAAAGGGGAAAACATAGCTACATATACTGCTCGATTCCATGAGTTAGCAAATCTAGTGCCACATCTGGTGACACCCGAGGAAGTGCGAATCGAGAGATATATTTGGGGATTCTCTCCAGATATTAGAGGAAATATCACCTCGGAAAACCCAAAGACTCTTCAGGAGGCAATAGACATTGCCACCAAGCTCACAAATAATATTATTCGGTCCGGAGAATTCGCCAAAGGAAAGAGAAAGATGGAGGAGCATGGGAACCGAAGATCTGGAGGAAGATTCGACAAGAATAGGAAAGTAGTAGGAAATTTTGGGGTACAGACTCAGGTGATAAACCAAGGAAGCAAGCCCAAGTGCAATGCAAATATCCGCACTGGGGAATTGCACCATTTGTCAAAGATGTCACAGAGGGGGTCATTCCGCAAAGGATTGCCGAAAGCGATTGTGTTTTGATTGTGGGAGTCCAGACCATATGAGAAATGTTTGCCCAAAAAGAAAACAAGGAACAAAAAGAAAACAAGGAACAAGCCCGACCAGCCAATCAAGGAAACCCAGAAAGTCAAGCACGGGGCCGAGCATTTGAGATTGGAGCAAAGGAAGCTAGATATGATCCTATTGTGGTTACAAGTACATTTCTCTTGGAAAATGAATTTGCATCGATATTTTTTGATTCAGGGGCAGATAGAAGTTTTGTATCATTAGATTTTAAGCCGAAGATTAACTTAAAGCCCCAAAGGTTGAAAGAAGTTTATATAATAGAATTTGCCAATGGCCAAAAAATTAAGGCTAGGGACATAATCATGGACTGCGCACTAAGTTTAGCCAACAAGAATTTTAGCATAGATCTTATTCCGATTGAGCTAGGAAGTTTTGATATAGTTATAGGCATGGATTGGCTATCCAAAAATAGAGCTGAAATAGTCTGTTCGAAAAAGGTTATCCGAATTCCTCAAGAAGGAAGTGACTCAATTATAATCCAAGGAGACAAGTCAGATCGGAAAATTAAGATAATATCATGCATGAATATGCGGAAGTACTTAAAGAAGAATTATGTTGCATTTTTGGCACATGTTACGGATAAGAAGGTCAAAGAAAGATGTATTGAAGATTTCCCTATGGTTTAGGAGTTTCCTAAAGTATTTCTCAAGGATTTACCAGGACTACCCCCGCCAAGACAAGTAGAATTCGGTATTGACTTAATTCCTGGAGACGCCCCAGTTGCAAAAGCACCATATCGATTGGCCCCATCAAAAATGCAGGAATTGTCAGGTCAACTCCAAGAATTATTGGATAAAGGATTCATAAGGCCTAATTTCTCACCATGGGGTGCACCGGTTCTATTCGTCAAGAAGAAAGACGAGTCAATGAGAATGTGCATTGATTATAGGGAACTTAATAAGTTGACCATCAAGAACAAATATCCTCTTCCTAGAATCGATGATTTGTTCGATCAACTTCAAGGTGTTGTATACTTTTCAAAGATCGATCTACGATCCGGATGTCATCAAGTGAGAATTCGAGAAGAGGACACCCCCAAAATAGCATTCAGGACCTGGTACGGTCATTACGAATTTTTGGTTATGCCATTCGGGATAACCAATGCACCGGCAGTCTTTATGGATCTGATGAATAGGGTTTGCAGGCCATACCTGAATAAATTTGTAATCGTTTTCATAGACGACATACTAATTTATTCACGAAGTAAGAAGGATCATGAGCAACACTTGAGGATGATATTAGAACTACTTAGGGACCATGAATTGTACGCAAAATTCTCCAAATGCGAATTCTGGATTCGTGAAGTACAATTTCTTTGTCACGTGGTTAATAAAAAAGGGATTCAGGTAGATCCTGCAAAAATTGAGGCCATTAAGAAATGGGAAACCCCGAGAACCCCAACAGAGATTCGACAATTTCTTGGTTTAGCAGGCTATTATCGACAATTCATTGCGAATTTTTCAAAAATTGCGCAACCACTCACAGCCTTAACTCAGAAAGACAAGAAGTTTGTTTGGGAGAGAAACAGGAAGATGCATTCGAGACCCTTAAGCAGAGACTATGTAATGCACCTATTTTATCCTTACTAGAGGGTTCAGAAAACTTTGTGGTCTATTGTGACGCATCACATCAAGGCTTAGGATGCGTACTAATGCAAAAAGATAAGGTCATTGCATATGCCTCAAGGCAACTCAAAGTGCACGAGAGGAACTACACTACACATGATCTAGAATTGGGAGCCGTTGTATTTGCACTTAAGATTTGGAGACACTACCTATATGGTACCAAATGCACTGTGTTTACTGATCACAAAAGCCTTCAACACATCCTCAACCAGAAGATGTTAAATATGAGGCAGAGAAGATGGGTTGAACTGCTTAGTGATTACGACTGTGAAATCAAGTATCGTCCCGAAAAAGAAAATGTGGTGGCCGATGCTCTGAGTAGGAAGGAAAGAGTGAAACCAACAAGGGTGAGAGCGTTGGGAGCAATAGTAAGCACCAGTCTGAAGGCACAAATTCTCGAGGATCAAAAAGAGGCATTAAAGAAGGAGAATTTGAAGAATGAGGCCCTACACCACATAGAGACTAAGTTTCAACTGAAATCAGATGGAGTATATTACTTGGGAGACAAGGTTTGGATACCTAAGTTTGACAATCTTAAATCCATAATTTTGGACGAAGCCCATCGATCAAAATACTCAGTCCACCCGGGAGTGGATAAGATGTATAAGGATCTTAAGGACCATTATTGGTGGCCTGGAATGAAGAAAGACATTGCACTATATGTAAGCAAGTGTTTAACTTGTGCAATGGTCAAGGCTGAACACCAAAAACCATATGGTCTACTTCAACAACCTGAAATTCCCCAATGAAAGTGGGAACAAATATCAATGGATTTCATCACCAAGTTGCCAGAACTGGGAAAGGGCATGATACAATCTGGGTGATTATAGATCGACTGACGAAATCTGCTCATTTTCTACCAATCGGAGAAGATTATAAGATGGAGAAGCTGGCTTAAATTTATATAAATGAAATCGTTACTCGGCATGGGGTACCTATCTCCATTATCTTGGATATGGACAGTCGATTTACGTCAAGATTTTGGCAATCACTTCAAGGAGGGTTGGGTACACGTTTAGATTTAAGTACTTCATGCCACCCTTAAACGGATAGGCAGACGGAAAGAACAATCCAGACACTAGAAGACATGTTGCGCGCATGCGCCATAGATTTTGGTGGAAGCTGGGATATGCACCTTCCGTTAGTCGAATTTACATACAACAGCTACCATGCCAGTATTCAGTGTGCGCCTTATGAAGCATTATATGGACGCAAGTGCAGATCTCCACTTAGTTGGCTGGAGATTGGCGATCGGCAATTAACTAGACCTGATGTCATCCAGGAGACTACTGACAAGATAATAATTATCAAGGATCGACTCAAGGCTGCAAGAGATCGCTAGAAAAGTTATGCTAATAATAGGAGGAGACCATTAGAATTTCAAAAAGGAGATAAAGTACTCTTAAAGGTCTCACCATGGAAGGGAATAATGCGCTTTGGGAAAAGGGGAAAATTGGGTCCCCGATATATTGGTCCATTTGAAATAGATGAGAGAATTGGACCAGTGGCATATAAGTTAAAACTGACGCAAGAGCTAAGCGCTATTCATGATACATTTCATGTATCAAATCTCAAAAAGTGCTTAACCGATGAAACACTGGTCATACCGTTGGGAGATGTACAAATTAATGATCATCTGCGTTTCGTTGAAAAACCAATATAAATCATGGATAGACAAGTCAAGCAGTTGAGGCGTAGTAAAATCCCAATTGTAAAAGTTCATTGGACTTCGAAGCATGGACCAGAATATACGTGGGAAAGGGAGGATTTGATGAAAAGCAAGTATCCCCACTTGTTCCCAATCGAGTACAAAGTTAAAAACTGACAAACGAAATTTCGGGACGAAATTTTTTCTGGCATGGGGAGTCTGTGACACCCGCCATTTTTTGGAGCGTCAGGTTAGCATCTTTAAAGGCGTTTCTATATTTAGAATTATATTTTATTAGGATCTAATCATGTTGATTAGAAGTCATCTGGCTTAGTTCCCAAACTATAGTTCAGAAAACCTTGTTTCGACAGGTAACTGATAAAGTTAACTTATGTAATGCCAAATATATTAAAAAATGCTCCAAATATAATAAAGTTGATATTATAAGTCCAAATTAAAATATTAAAGTCTCATTTGAATGTCCAAATAATTTTTCCAAAAAAATGTGGAACTTGGATCTAATAATACCTTTATAAATTTTTGACAAATTATATTTTGTCATAAATTTAAAATGGGCTTTATTTTGTTTAAAGGAAAAATAAAATTTTTCTTTATGGACTTGGGCCTTAAGAGTCCGACCCTTTTATCCACATTTAAAACCCACATATAAATACCCCATATTATTTGAAAAACTCTCATTTTTCATCTTTATTTTGCAAAAGAAACCTTTCCTCTCCCTAATCTTCTTTTCTCTCTCTAAATCAAACCCCCCAGCCGTGTTCATCTTCAAGCATCTTTAGAAATCTGTCAATCTTGAAAAATATCCAAGATTTCAAGAAAAATGTATTATAGTAGTTATCTTACCTTTATATTATAACAAAGATTCTCATTCTTCTACACCTACTTTTCGTTCTTGTAGTTATAATTTCTGGAGAATTCAAAAGGGGAGATTATTCATCAGAGACATGAAAATGTCTTCAAAAGGATAATAATCTATGATCCACGATCTTCGAACTCTAAGAAAGTAGGAGAAAACCACATTGCATGTGGAATTTAATCAAGAAAAATGTATTTTGAAAACTGACAGATTCTGTTAGCATTTGTATCGACTGTATCTTTCAAGATAAAAGTCCAAACGTTCTGATTTTTCTTCTAAAACACACTTGGATGAGTTATCGTTCTAATTCAACTGGTCTCACTAAAAAATATTAAGTTTTGAGCCTTCAAGTTCTTGATACAAGATTATGGTGCAAAAAGAGCATTGCTGACAGAATCTTGCATGCATCTTAAATCGGTCACATCTTCTTCAAAACTCATTGAAAATGGGTGATTCTTTTTCTGAAAGTTAACCTTATGTGTTAGCTTTAAAATAAAGTTAAAATCACTGAAAAATGATGAGTTTAGACCCCCCAAATGACCGTCACTCAAAGAGTGTGCAATCTGTCTTGGGGACTGTGTCACTCAAAGTGTAGGGTATTAATGAGTGCCTTAAACCCATCCAAAATTCTTGATATTTGGGAAAAATCTATTTAACTCATTATTATGGATGATATAAAAATTTGGACACAAAATGACTTGTAGATGGTTCCTTTTTGGCAATGATTTGTGAGAACAAAATGTCAGATTTAGAAATTATATTCTGTCCAAATGGCAGCTTTATGCGCAAAGGAATTGATTATAAATATATACATTTTTGGACTATTTTCAGAGCAATAAAATAAGTTTCAACTTTAATTCATAAAACTCATTGGCATACATAAGATATGATTTGACTTTATCTTTGTCAAGAACCCATAGATGATCTAATTTCCGGTCATTGGACTGTTTAGGAAGGTTAGGGCAGGACGTGTAGAGCTTCAGACGTCATCTCTTTGGATATTCATCGACAAACTTGTGAGTTTTCACGGCCCCACTTTTAATGCTTTTTGTTTATTTAAACTGGGGGAAAAGCATGGAGTTATGCAAACTATATTGTTTATTTATAAAACCATCGGACTAAAGAACTGTTTAGTCGATGCTTTGGTTAAAACCATTGGACTAAAGAACTGTTTAGTCAAAACCGTTGGACTAAAGAACTGTATAGTCAAGTTTTGTTTATGTCATGAAATATTGACTGTTTTGCACTATGATATAAATGCTAGATTGATGTGCTTGGGAGTATGTTTCCAAATAAAGTCTCCGTCCGTAAACGCTACTTGTTAACTCGGGCATGTCCCCGGGCCGTGGTAATTGTGGATAACCGCTATTGTGTTGACAGTCCCACCCAGAAAGGGGTGCACATTACATATGTTTTATTGGTCTAATCATGTGGAAATTGGACCACCGCTGAATTAGTACTATTATGAACTGTGGGACCTAAATGAGTGTACGGGCTACTTATGGTCGTTCGTAAAATAATGGGGCACATTGGTCAGGAAAGGCTCAGTAGCGTCTCAAGTTTCTAAACATCGTTATGGATTTACATTTATTATGTGCAAAAAGTGTGTATAGTTTTGCAAGTAATGATTTATGCATTAAAATGTTTTGTGCATGTGAAAACCCGTGAACTCACCAACTCTTTGTAGTTGACTTGTTTTATGTTTCATGCTTTTCAGGAAGTAAGTAAGAAATGAAGTTTTTGGGGCATGTTTGTGGCGATACCGATTAAGCTCACCGATGAAGTTTTTGTAAAGAAGTATTTTATTCCATCTTAGTTATGGATGTTAAATTTGAACTTTTGTAAAACTTGAATGCTGTTATTTATTATCTGTTACACCTCGTATTTCCGCTTTAACGAGGTGTTAGAGATATGGAGGTAGATTGACTATTTTGGCTAATTTCCCAATTCCTTTTAAAGTGTGAATTAATAATTGCATTAGAATATTTAACCCTCCAATATTTTTGTAAAGTATAGAACCGGTCCTTGTACTGTTGATGAATTGTCATTAATTATTTAATCAGTAATTAATCTTTTGTGTTAATTACTTTAAATGCTTAGAATACAAAGGATTTTATGGATTTCACAAGTTTTTGGAGTTCTCATACGATAAATCCTCTATATTATTTATTGAATTTTAAAAACAAAATAAGAAACAGAAAAAAAAATGGAAAATAAGCAAAATATCGTTCATATAATTAATAGAAGTTAATAATCGTTAGTAAGAGCGACCGAAAGCGAAGAAAATTTCAAGCTATAACGGACAATTTTACTCATTAGAATGGTGAAATTGTGTCGACCAAAATATGGTTTTTGTGTTTTTTAAGTAGAATATGGATAGAGCTATGAAATTATTAATAGATAAAACCTATATTTCACTTTTTTTAAATATAAATACTTGTGTACCCTCGTCATTTTTATAAAATTTGAACCCTTAACCTACTGAAAGACCGAGTTTAATCAATAAGAACTTGAGCACTTGAAAACTTACACATACATATATCATTCAAATTCGGATCATGCACATACAAGTTACGACTACCAAAATAGTTCGCTTTGATACCATATCAGACCTTCAAAGTTCGACCAAAAATCGACATACGTCTAAAACTAGAAGCCACAACTTCCAGTGTCGTTCCCACAGCTCAATGGTTTTAAGGTCAAAAAGATGAATTCGTAACTTTAACCTTAAACCCTGAACCCGAAACAGTATCAAAAGGTTGCACTGCACCATAACTTCTTCATATCGATGATTCACCTCTAAAAATAGTATTTTGATAAGGAACACGTAAAACACACGTGTTTTACGAGTATCTCCGGGATTTGTTCTTCCCCCTCGTTGTCGGGTAATACATGGAGGAAGATAGACCACGATGAAGCTCGGCCTTGTCCTTGGTGAAGGCTCGTTGGACCTCTTCTTTAAGCTCGACAAATCGAGTCCTCTTTATCTCTTGCTCATCTGCGGTGCCCTTCTCGAGGAAAAACAGATCTGGTAGGTCGTCATCCATGAACTTATCAAGAACTTCCGAACAATGAGGGAAATAACGCCTACCCGTCTCCACTGCATCCAAAATATACGCTTCTTATAATCGATTCAGTTCATACTCGTGATTTCTAATTTTCAACAACAAAAAACAAACCTCTAAAGGCTACATTTTCAAGAATAATTTAGTGCAAAAAGGGGATTAATTTCGTATTAGTTGTGTGTTTTAATTAATTATGTGACTGTTGTATATTATTAAAAAATTATACCATTTTAAGATTAATTAAAAATTAAATTTATAAAAAAATAAAAGTTGATATATTTCTAATCTATTAAAGTATTATCCAACAATGAAATAAAGTACAAGTACATAAATCTAAACTTAGAAGGACCATTTTGTAAATATCAAAACCTTAACAAACAAACAAACAAAAACTGTAGGCGAATAGTGCTGATTTTCCATTAAGTTTTATATGAATAAAGATATCTGTGTGGATTAATTTGTCTCTTTGGATTTGGAAAGGCTTTTGTTTGGAAGGGTATCTTTATAAATGGATGGTGCGTGTTTTTTTAATTGGGAGAGGCTGGTTTGAAGAAAAAAACTTGGCTTTACATAAAGCTTCCATTGTAAGCTTACAAAATAAACAACTTTCTATATCATTAAGCCACTACCAAACATTCATATATAGGTGACCAAATAAGTTGTGAGTCTCGTTAAGATGCTATAGTGTTCTACTATTTATAACACTATAATGGTGCAAAAAAGGGTGCGTCTGTTGGAGACGAATTGGCACGAGATAAATGTTTCGTGCGAGATTTGGTGCATTTATTAAAGATGGTCTACGGTATATATAGATCTTATCCCCAGACTCTACCTCGATCAATCAAGATCAACAAATTATATGATCCATCCATCAGATATGCAAAATTAGAACAAAAAAAAGAAGGCGAAAAACAGAATGGAATTCGATAAAAACACACCTGTCTTCGAAAGCGCTTCCATTCTCAAAAGCAACCGTTTGTTCTGTACCAACGGTGTTTCGTTCAAATCCATCTCCCTCAAATTACCATTCGACCCTTTCGATGCCAAGAGACCTGGAAACTCCGAAGTCGTTTGGGCATGTGCGATTTCCATCGCTAGTTTCGCTTCCGAAGGGAACAATAGTCGTGCAAACGCCACTGCAAGATAACATTATAAAATCGAACCCGTAAGCCAACATTCTTTTGAAGTGAAAAGAAGTTCTTCGAAGCTAAACCAAACTACATTTTGCCCTTGTAAAGAAATAGTGACTAAAACTTCGAATCATCATACTTGATGCCCGATTCTAAACAACTAGCATCGATGCATATACGATATTTGGTAGAAAATAACGATAAATTGCAGGTATTATGCGTAAACGATCAATGGTGAAATCAATTTCCGGATAAGAAATTTACCTCGGTTTTCCAAGTAGAGTAACTTCATATGCAAATCATCAGCCACGGCCGAAGAACACGCGGAAACGTTTCCAATCATCGGATTCCTCTTAATTTCCCGCTCCAAAACATCGATGCAAATACGATCTTTGTTCGTTTCTTGGCCGTGCTCCATTTTCGCATGATAATCCTTCGGCCTCGTTAACCTCCTGCAAATACTAACCGCACTCTGCCCATCGACAGTTATATCCGATGCCGCCGCTCCTTTGCTCAAAAGCGATACGATAATAGACGGTTCCTTCCGCATTGCAGCAACATGAAGTACTGTGTACCCTCGAGAGTTTCGAAGGTTAACGTTGGCTTGATTTAGATCGAGAACCATCTTAGCGACTTCCTTATCACAATACGAGACCGCATAATGCAAAGCACAAGCTTCATCCAACGTAATTTGCGACTCGCTTAAAATCAATTTAACGAGTTCGACATCGTCACAATCCAACGCTTTGTGTATGCTTTTGATTCTCTTTTCACGTAACGCGCCCTCGGATTCAACCGTGTGCTCATCGTCATCTAGGGAGTTGCTACGAAGTGATTTAACGTTTTGTGCAACTTCAAACGGAAGCTCTTTCTCGAGGGAAACGTTGTCAAGATTTGATCGTGAAACTCGATCGATACACCGAGTTAAAACATGTTCTAACTGGCAATGAAAGGCCACGGTAAGGATCGGGATAACGTCTTCCACAAGAGCCTTGTCCACAAAGTTGAGAAGATGGCGCTGCAAATTCAAAAATATAAGAATCAGCACATCATAGACTATGACTTTAGGCTATAAAGTTTGACTTAAGGGTTAAGGCTATGTTTGGCAACCATAAACTGGTTTATTTTTTGAGTTCATTGAAAACATTCCGTTTGATAAATCGAAAATGACCTGTTTGGTAAGTCGTAAGCTACGTTACTGAAAAACTACTTCAGATGGTGTTTCAATAAGCACGAGAGACTTTCTTTTTTCACTTTTTTCCAAACATGCCCCTAATGTTAGAATTGAATAATTTTTTAACATGTCCTTTTAGGTCATTATTTACATCTTTATCTAGTTTATCGACTAGTTTTTACCAATCTTGTACTACTTTCTCAATTAACTTATGAGCCAATAGTTAGCTTGTTAGTTGACAACTTGTTTTTTACAGCTAGCTAATCATCAAACAGCAAGCTTATCAACCAGCCCACAGCTAGCTTAATGGGATTCACAGCTTATTCGGTCAACTATACATGACTGTTTGGTAGTGGCTTAATGATATAGAAAGTTGCTTATTCAGTAAGCTTCTAGGAGGGAGTTTATGTAGAAAGCCAAGTTTTTTTCCAAACCACCCCTCCCAATTAAAAAACATGCCCCTTCCATCTATAAAAAAAACCCTGCCGGACAAAAATCTTCTCAATTTATACACACATATTAATCTACACAGACAGCTTTATCCATATGAGACTTAATGAAAAACCAACCAAACAGCACTTAGCTAGTTTGCCAAAGACAGCCTTAACGAGTAGTCTTTTTGTAGTCAAACCAACCTCACTGTCGAATTTAGCCAAAAATCAATATTAGTTGTTCTATGTTTCTTTTGAAGTATATAATATTTATATACGGCAAATAGAACAAATAAACTCACACACCCTCCTCACTTTTGGTGAGGTTTGAACCCCTGACCTCTTAGAAGGCCAAAGACTCACATACCGCTAGGCCAAAGGCCCTTTGGTTAGTTGTTCTATGTTGAACTCTAATTAGATTAGTTTTAGTGAAAGAAGATGATTATCGCAAATGTTCATGGAGTTAAATCATACTCACGATTCAAGCATTTAACATAAAGCATACGAGGAACAAATCAAAATACCTGAAAGAGTGAAACCAACTCAGGAACTTGAAAAACCGAAGAAGCATAAGTCAATTCAACGGCAAAGCTAATAGCGGGCCGACAAGCATCATGGCGGCAACCATCATCGACACAAGTTGAAACCTCCGGAGGAGAAGACTTAAGTTTTCCGGTATAAACGTAGCTTAAAAATACAAGAAAAGCATCGTGTCCAACATTCCCGTATGGCAACAAATTACTCATGATGTATTTAGACTTACCATCCTTAAATAGATCACTAAAAAACTTGCTTCTAGTTGCTAAAATACACCTATGAATGCCCACGGAAATCCCCTCCACAACAACTTCGGCATCGCTGTAATTGCAATTGGATTCGGAATCAGAATCAGCCAAGAGCTTCTCCAAGTTTGTGCTGAGCTTATTTAAGCTAAGGATTTCAAGATTTGCACGTGGCTCAGGGATTGAAGATGAAGGGATGTTGTAGTTGGTTGAGCCATTGGATATAAGAGAAGATGAGGTGAAGCTTATGGATGACGATGGTTCAGATGAGTTTGCCATGGATTAAATCCACTTCCCAACAAGAAACAAGATTTACAAAATGGGAAATGGCAAATTTATATGAACAAGATCAGGGGTTTGACCATTTCATCAAAAAAATGTCAAATTCAGAAACTTTTTTCATAGTCAAAGAAACAAGAACTCAAAGCACAATGAAACAACTGTATGTTGAAAAAAGAATTGCTACGATTGAGTTGCAAATCAGATGAAATGGATCAAGTCAAACCTCATACACGAGTCAAAGTCAACTGTAGGAGCTCGGAGATCCTAAGCACAATAATGGACCATCTATGGCGGAAGATACAGTAAAGGTTACAGATGATGTTGATCCAAAAGAGCTTTTCATGATTCAGCTGTAAAGCACATATAATGAGTATGGCTTTTTCCTAAAAAGAAGAGTGAATTCTAGAAACTCTGAATCAAAAGAACAAGAACTCCAAAAGCACAATAATAAAATTGGACATCTATACCCTTTAGGATTAGAAATGATTTGGGGCAGAAACTACATACCAGATAATGAACTGAAACCCTGAAATGGAGGGATCTGAATTGATTATACTGCCCTTGTTCTAGAACTAAGATCAAGAAATTTCCTTATTTTTTTGCTACAAATTCATGGATGAACAAAACCCTAACATCCCCAAATCAATTCAGCTTTTCCTGATTCCAAGATTGCACCCACAACAAGAATCTTGATCAAAACCTAAAACAACCCCAACTTATTGGAATCAGATATTCCCAGACTAACAACTCTATCAAAAATCAAAAACCTTAGAAACCCCAGATGAATTGCAGTCGTTCCAGATTTTGATTGCTCCACAAAACATAAAATCTATCCTCAAAACCCTAATCCCCAGATCTATTGTTCTTTCGTATTTTCAACAAATACCCAGCACAAACAATCAGTCAATAAGCAAAACCCATGTAAAAAAAGCAAAAATCAACTTCAAGAAACGGTAAAAACGATATCAAAATCAACAAAATGATGTTGGAATCAAGGAACTTCTATGAAGTAGCAGAGTAGCTAATGGTTGTGAGAAAGTTTGGGAAGCTTCGTAGGTAACAAAAAGAGAAAGGGTCTTTTTGTAAATTGCCAAATTGTTTGTCGGCTTGTGAAGACGAGTAAAGATGAGGATGAATCAGTTGACATGACGAAGATGATAGCGTCAGGGAGGATTGCCGTGTTTTGCATACGTAGCATGTGACGTCACTTTTATTTTGTAACACATTGCTCAAGGCCAGCCAAGCCTTTGTCTATCTTTTTTGAGTGTGATTAATAATTGCATTAAAATATTTAGCACTCCAATCTTTTTGTAAAGTACAAAAATAGTCCTTCTAGTTGTATTATTAATAAGATTAATAGTTTATATTAATAAAAAATAGAAAAAATAATGATGAAATTAGGGTCAAAATCTACTTAAAGGGGAGTACAATTAGCCTCCTTATAGATTATAATTTATTTTTATATTGATTTTTAAAGTATAAATTCATCACTATGGTTGGTGAAATTAACGATGATTGATTCAAGCCTTTCAAACAAATTAATTACAAGGGTCGTCATTATTGTTTGTGTTTTCTTATGAATTACGTTTCGTTACTAACTTTGTTAAAAAAAAAATTCTTAGGTCGTACATTAAAGTATTTTGGTTATAGGGATGGTTATTTCATTGCAAGAAGTCTAACCATCTCTAACCTCTTTAAGGCATGAGAAACCTAAAAAGCAAAGGAGAGGCTCTCATATTCACTTCTACAAAATATATATAATAGGTAGTTCACTTACCCGCAGTTGAAGCCATAGATCCGGGTAGATATGCCCCTATGAACGACTATGCCGATCTTTAAATGTTCTGGCCACGTGCGTTTCTGTTAAGAAGAAGAAGGTTTGGATCATCAGAAGGAGGTGAAGGGCTTAACAGCACCTGGAGGGAATAAGAAAATAAGAAAATCGGGTCGCGTTTGGTCATTCAAAGATTGCAGAATTTCGGAATGGAGTTACTACTCCTGGATAAACCAGTTCTGCCGCCAGCCGCACAACAAAGTGATGGCTTAAAGGTAAAGAGTGGCCAAGATGAACTAGCATAAAAGACATGCTTGAATTTAGAAAGGCAAGACAACTCTGAATCACTCGTTGAAACTTCCGGACAAAGCAATTTCCACTAGCTAGGATAAAATTATCACATGCCTCTTTCATTATTACAACCTTCTTTTTTTATGTCAATGACCAGAAGCTACACAAAAAATTTCATTGGATCATCACCACCTGCACCTCACATCTCGGCACAGTGAAACGTGTAAGCTTTCGTCGTCTTTTTCCCACTTTCACCTTCGATTATGAAGGGATTTTTTTTCCGCTTTCACCTTTGCAAAAGAGGTTTTAAACAGAATTTGGTAATCTTCACCCTGTAATTGCAAATAAGGGATTTTCTCACTAGACCTTCCGGTCTCACCCTCATTTTGTATTTTGAAAATGTGCATTGCAGGAACAGCTGGGTCTCTAGATATTAAGGGGAAGGGGAAAATATGATTATTTTCCTTATGTGTTCATCTGCCTTTTAAAGATCAACCTGTTGCCTGTTATATTTTGAAGATACATGCTGACATACATGTGATAGTATAGGGCTATTCTTTTAGAATGTGAAGTTGTAAATTTCGTATATAGAATCCTTGTACCAGTGGGACCTTGTGATGTAAATTACATTTCTTTTGTATGAAATACATGTTATATGCAAATGTGAAGTTTGGGTTGTTATAGAGGTGGTATTAGAGCCTAAGTTTAAGGGATTTAGGTATCCAAAGCATGATGCCTAGACTTAAACTGTTATTTGCATATTAAGGGGTCCCGAACATAGATAGTACCACTGAAAACAAATATAATGGGTTAAAGAGGATAGTATGTATAATAAATTCGAATTACAAATGACCAATGTAATTATGAATTTACAGGTACATATCTGCACTCGGGTACCTTATTATCTTTGGGAATATGAATACGTGATATTTAACATTAAAATATTTGTAGATGACAAGTCGATCAAGAAGATCCGAAAGGATCACTCGCCCCAATCCAGAAGAAAGAGATGAATCTCCTAATAATGCTCCAACTAATATTTTTGAAAGTCGAGGCAGGGGAAGAACCAGGGGCAGAGGCCAAGGGAGAAGTCAGGCCCAAGGTAGAATGAGTTAGACAAAAATTCACCCGGATCAAGGAGAGTCTATTTTGGGGAATGTTAATCAAGAGCAAGCACCTTAACCAGAATACGTAACATGGGATGTTATGGCTGAAGAAATGGGTAAGTTAAGAGAAACTCTGGTATCTATCATGGGATTGCCAGCCAGAGTGGAAAATAAATCCTCCAGTTCAATCGACAAGCAATAGAAGGGGGACATAAAAATGTTTTTAACATGTAAACCCCCAACATTTTCGGGAGAAAGGGATCCGGTGAAGGCTATGTGCTGGATAAAAGAGATTGAATCAGTGTTTAATACCAGTAAATGCTCTGAGGAAGACAAAGTTATATTTGTTGTCTCCATGTTAAAATCTAACGCATTGTACTTGTGGGATGTGAAATCATCGGCTAAGCCCGATATTCTACAATCTATGTCTTGGGGAGAATTTGTAAACAAATTTAAAGAACAATTCTGTCCCAAGACAGCTGTGAGGCAGATGGAAGAGGACTTTTTAAAGCTGGAACAAGGCAACAAATCTATGCGGGAATATACTGAAAAGTTTATCGAATATTCCCGGTTTGCGGAACATTATATTTCTTCTGAGTCCAGGAAAATGAAAAAGTACATTTGGGGCTTGAAGCCCTCTATCAGGAAATTTGTAATAGCAATGAATCCTGCCATATTTTTCTTAATTGTGAATGTTGCCGAAATAACAGAGTGAAACAAGAATCAGCAAGGGGAAGAGAAAGGGTGGAGAAACAGAAGTGGGAAGGGTCTTCAGCTAGTTTTCGAAGACCTAAATTTATAAAAAAAAACAGATAACCGACTTATTTAACAACCAACAATTAGAGTCTGTCCTCGATGTCAGCAAGTACATTAAGGTAATTGTCAACCTGAGCAAAGGAAATGCTATTGGTGCAGCGAGTCAGGTAATTTATTGAAGGATTGCCCTACACCCAAAAAAATGCTTCCATTGCAATTCACCTAATCATATCCGACCGAATTGCCCGCAATTAAGAGCCCCACAACTGACCATGGGAGGAAATACCCCAAGTACTCGTGGAAGGCCTAATGTATTAAGGGGAGGACAGAAAGGGGGGCGGGGCTGAGCATTTCAGATGACAAAAAGTGAGGCCGAAACAATGCCAGATGTGCTAACAGTTACTTTACTTGTTAATTCTATATATGCTAAAGTGTTATTTGATTATGGTGCAAACTTTTCTTTTGTATCACCATCATTTGCTAATTGTGCATATATGAATTATGTGCCCCTTGACAATATATTAGTGGTTGATATCGCTAATAGTCAAGTATCTGTTACCTATGTGTTTAATAATTGTATAATTGAAATTGAGGGGTGTGGGCTACCGATCCGTCTGTTTCCTATACCGATGAGAGAATTCAATGTTGTGGTGGAAATGGATTGGTTGACAGAAAATCAGGCCAGTATTTTGTGTAACAAGAAGATCATCAGTATCAACTTGCCAGAGAGAGGGCCGATTGTTATTTATGGTGATTAGCAGGATCACCATACCAATTTATTATCAGTTCTGGAAGCTCGTAAATATATTCAGAAAAGATGTCAGCGTTTTCTTGCGTATGTGATTGATTCAAAGAAAGAGAAAGGTAAGCAAGAGTCAATTCCGGTTGTCTGTGAGTATCCAGAAGTCTTTCCGAAAGATTTGAATGGTCTATCGTCTGATAGATCTATTGATTTTAGAATTGATCTTGTACCTGAGGCAACACCAGTGGCTAGAGCACCGTATCAATTGGCACCGTTAGAACTAAAAGAAGTGGCTACTCAATTGAAAGATCTTCTTGACAAATGTTTCATCAGACCGAGTACTTCACCTTGGGGTGCTCCGGTTCTCTTTTTCAAAAAGAAAGACGAACCGATGCGAATGTGTATTGATTATCGGGAGTTAAACAAGCTGACAATCAAGAATAAGTATAATTTACCAAGAATCGATGATTTATTTGATCAACTAGTAGGAGCCAATTACTTTTCAAAAATCAATTTGCGGTCAGGATACCATCAATTAAAAGTCAGGGATGAAGATGTTGCCAAGACTGCTTTCCGGACCAGGTATGGACATCATGAGTTTTTGGTTATGCCTTTCGGTTTAACCAATGTTCCTACAGTTTTCATGGATCTGATGAACCGAGTATGTAGTGAATATCTTGATAAATTTGTTATTGTGTTTATCGACGATATTCTTATATACTCGAAATCTGAAAAAGAACATACTAAACACCTTCGTCTAATCCTTGAACTTTTGAAGAAAGAAAAGTTGTATGCAAAATTTTCCAAGTGTGAATTCTGGTCAAGAGAAGTCCAATTTATGGGGTCATGTCATATCTGAGGCAGCAATAAAAGTGGATCTTGCTAATATTGAAGCAGTAGAAAAATGGGATGCGTCAAGAACTTCTTCTAAAGTCCGTAGTTTTCTGGGATTAGTAGGCTACTATCAGAAGTTTATTCAGGATTTCTCCAAAATCGCAGTACCATTAACTAAGCTGACTCGGAAGAACATTAAGTTTCAGTGGGTAGAGGATTAGCAAAGAGCTTTCCAGTTATTGAAGGATCGTCTTTGCAGTGCTCCAATGTTGTCTTTGCCAGAGGGATCTAAAGTGGTCTACAGTGATGCTTCAAAGTTGGGTTTGGGTTGTGTACTAATGCAACGAGGAAAGGTGATTTCTTACGCATCCAGGCAGTTGAAGGATTATGACAAACAGTATCCGACGCACGATATGGAGCTTGCGGCCGTAGTTTTTGCTCTGAAGATTTGGAGGCATTATTTGCTGGGAATGAAATATCAGATCTTCACATATCACAAGAGTCTCCAACATCTGTTCAGTCAAAAAGAGTTCAACATGCGGCAACGGCGATGGATTGAACTGGTAAATGACTATGACTGCGAGATTCTCAACCATCTAAGGAAAACAAATGTGGTAGCAGACGCTTTGAGCAAAAAAGAGAAAAGTGGTACAATCAGGACCATAGCAATAAGAATGAACCTATTGCCAGATTTCCACAGTGAAGTTTCAAAGTGTCAAGAACAAGCTGTTAAAAATGATGATTCCAAGTTTGAACGAGTGGGTAAAATGATTTCCACCCTGGAAAAGAATGACAAAGGAATTTTGTGTTTTCAAGGACGGATCTAGATACCGTGCTATGGGAATATCCGAAGATTATTTTGGATGAAAGCCATAAATCCCGGTATTTAATTCATCCCGATACCAATAAAATGCATAAAGATTTAAAACCATTTTATTGGTGGCATGAATTGAAGAAAGACATAGCAAGGTATGTAGAGCGATGTCTAACGTGTTTGGCAGTAAAAGTTGAACATCAGAAACCATACGGGAATCTGCAGTCTTTGGAGATTCTTGTATGGAAATGGGATCATATTACGATGGATTTCATCATGAAATTACCTCGAAATCCAAAGGGATATGATGCCATATGGGTGATTGTGGACCGTTTATCAAAATCTGCGCACTTTCTACCAATGAAAGAGAACTATCCGTTAGAAAGATCAGAAAAAATTTATATAGAAGAGATTGTAACTAGGCACGGGGTTTCCACTATCTATCGTTTCAGACTGGGATAGTCGGTTTATGTCTAAATTTTGGGAGAGTTTTCAAAAAACTTTGGGTTCTCAGATTCGGCTAAGTACGGCATATCATACGCAGACTGACGGGCAAAGCGAAAGAACAATTCAGAGTCTCGAAGATATGTTAAGAGCTTGTGTTATAGACTTCGGGGGATCATGGGAAGATCATCTGCCGTTGATTGAATTTGCTTATAACAATAGTTATCACCAGCTTCCAAGCGGCACCGTATGAAGTTTTGTATGGCCGTAAGTGCAAAACGTCGTTATGTTGGAATGAGGTATATGAAAGGCAATTAGCAGGTCCAGAAATCGTTCAAGTTACTTCAGAGAAGATTAAACAGATTATAGATAAAATAAAAATAGCTCATGACCTTCAGAAGAGCTATGTCGATAGACGCCGTAAGCCAATTGAATTCTTTGTGGGGGGATTATGTAATGCTGAAAGTCTCTCCATGGGAAAGAGTAGTCAGATTCAGTAAGAGAGGTAAGCTCAGTCCAAGATATATTGGGCCATTCAGAATCTACAAACGAATCAGAACGGTTATATATCAGTTGGAGTTACCAGGGGAGCTTAGTTCGATCCACAACACTTTCCATGTATCTAATCTACGAAAGTGTTTAGCGGATCCAAGTTTGGCAGTACCGCTACCTGAAGTAAGTTTAGATAATAAGCTGAACTTTGTGGAGACACCAGAAGCTATCACTGATTGGAAAACAGAGTGCTACGAAACAAAGAGATCAGTCTAGTAAAAGTTCAGTGGCATTTCCACAAAGGTTCAGAAGCATCTTGGGAGTTAGAATCTGAAATGAGGGCTGAATACCCGTGGTTGTTTAATTAAATGAATTTCGGGATGAAATTCTTTTGAGGGGTGGATAGTGTGATAACTGAGTCTTGATTATGCACCTGAGGCAATTATTATGTGATTACCTGGTTATATGATAACATGAATATTTGATTAATGGTTATAATTGATCATGTGAATACATACTTACATGAGTTTAATATGTGAGAATGTGAAGTCCAAAAATCATACAAACATGATCAGATCTTCAAGAATTAGGATGAATAGAATAGTAGAAAGAATATCTTCAAAGATTGATTTGATTGAGAGAGAGAAAATTACAGCTCTAATCTTGATTACAATTCTGCTAATCACTTGGTAATGACAATTATAAGGAAAATACTATTTATACTAGGAAATAGTAAAGCTACTCTATTACAATATAAAACTACATTAAGGAGAAACTTGAATATAACTTTAACGCTCTTACTCAAACCCAACATTCTCCCCCTTGGATTCAAGTTTGGACTCTTGTGAATTTCGTCTTTTGCAGTCCAAGAATTTTCTCCAATTTTCTTAGAGCATTCCTATATTGGATTTTCTCCTCGAGCAAATTTATCACGTTGACCAGCAAATATCTTTCCTTGGAACTCATCCGTTCTGATTCAGCAGCTTTATCGTTCATCACCCTTTTCAATTCAAGTGTCCTTCTCACTAATTTTATCGTGCCATCAAAATATTTATTCAGCTCGCCAAATCTCATGAATTTCTTAACTTGGAGTTGAGCAAAGTAGATGACCCCGAACTCTGGACTTTCAAGAACCATATAGACTGGATAGCCTTCAATATCTTCTAGTTCTTGGTTTGGTCTTTTAAGATTGATGATCCGTTGATTGTCTTCAAGGCCCATTTGAACATTAATGACCATCGCCAGTTTTACATAACAGCGCATAAATCTCTTGATAGCCTCAAGAGCAATCAATTCTCCTTCCTTTCTGATTGTCATGTTTTTGAGTTCAAAGTACATATATTCAAGGTCATCCAAATATAAGTTTGAAAAGTCTGCTTCGCTAAACTTCCAAATCTGACCATCCTGCCTAGTGACTGTAAAAACAGGAGACCAGATTCTTAACAACTTCTGAGCATCAATTTGTTTAATCGTTACAATCCGATGCTTTGTACGCACTTCACTTATTGTAGGCACTTGGCTTTCAAAAGATGTCGGTATTCAATACGGTATTCTTTTGTCTGCTTATGAATACCCAGAACTTTGTCACCGCTCAGAACTTTTCTATGACGGATGAAGATTCCAAAGTAGACATCTTCTAGGTATGGCTCTCGGATCCTTGCACGATCATATCCAGAAAAATTTGCTCTAATATGGAATGATACATAATCTCTAGTGAAGATTTCAGTAAGATCAACTTGTTCTCTTTGAGCAGGAATGTCTAACACATCAGGTAAAACTGCAGTGGAAGATTCTGGAATAGACTGACGTTCTTCTTGAGCAGGATAGACTAAATCTTCATCATCTATATCAGCTTCAAAGTCAAAATAGATCCCAGTCGACTCGTCGATGTTGTCAATGTCTTCTCCAAAATCTTGCTCTCCACCCAGAGTAGTAGAGAACAYATCGTTGAATCCTACGTTGGCAGACAAGTCCAATAACATCCGTGGAGTCCCACGGCTTTTCAACCATTGGCTCGATCATAGGACTTGTCTCCATATCTTCATCTTCAACTTCAATGGTCTCAATTGTTCTTTCCCGAACTGATTTCGGGGCAGAAGCTTCAGCAAAAATGTCTTGAGTTGATGGCTCCTCACCAACCCTTACACCTTGTTCAGATGTCTCAGCCAATCTCTGTCTCTTTCTCTCCCCCTCATGACTATCTGGATCATCCTGATCGTCATGCCTTCGTTTGAGAGATATGGCATGAGACCTGCAAGTTTCTTCTAAGGTAGACACCCGTTCAGCTAGGGCATCCATTGAACTTTTTAGATCTTGGGTATTGGATGTGATCAACTTGCTAACTTTGGAGAAGCTAGAAGTAACCACATCTTGAAAAGCCAAAAACTCTAAGGCTCTAACAAAAGGGTTTACGTCTAATTGTTGTCGTAAGAGACCGACCAAATCTGCATCCTCAGCATYTGGATTTTGAKATGCCATCAATTTTGCATATAATAACGATTTCAGTTCATCCACCGATTGTTCTTGTACTGACGGTTCAGGTACATGTGGTGGTGATGGCACAGATGGTGGCTCTTCTTCTACAACTTCCTTCCCCTTCAAAAGTCTTTTAAGACTGGTCATTTGAGCATCCAAATTATCTTGAACAGCCTTTAGGGCGTCGTCTAGGTATTCCCTTGACACGAAGTCGGGTAAACTCACTCCTGGTTCACTTAGAATATCAGTTGTAACAACAGTTGAATAAACTATTGTGCCTACGTTCAATGTTGGCGTAATGTTAGCATTGGTAGGACTTCCGACCTGTCCTTGTGAAATGTCAAAATACACCACTCTGGTCGTTCCAGCAAGTTCACTAAGAACTGCACTTGGAGCAACAGATGCTCCTGACTCATGTGTACCTAAGTGTATCGGCTCTAGACTCGAGGTGCACAAAATCGAAGTCGTAGGCTGGGGCAGCGGCCTACTTATTTCAATAACTACATTCTCCAATTGAGAAGTAGTTAGCATATGAGCTTTATCCCCTTGTGAAATTGAAACAATTGGTTGTTGAGAACCAATTGAGTGGATGGGTTGGGTGTGCATTTGCATAGCTGGGCTAGCTATGTCTTGTTCAATACTAACATTCAACGAATGAATGTCAGTAGCAGATGTGGTTGCCCGGCTAAGTATTTCAGCTTGGAAAGGAGCTTGATCTTCTTTTTCTGCTCCACTCTCACCCTCTCCATATTCTTTTTCTTCCCTTTCTCTCAACCTCTCTTCATTTTCGACATTAACGCCCTCATCTCCTCCATCATCAGGTATATCTTGAAGTATGTGATCGTAATCATCACATTCTTCAACATTGAATGACAAAGAATGCAAACTTGGACAAGGTTGTTGTGCTGAATATTCAGGAAATATGTCATCAATGTCATCAAGAATAGTACCAATTGCAATATTTTGAGCAGGAATATATTGATCACGATCTTCTGCTCCATCATTATCATCATCTTGATCATCATCACCAAAATCTGCCAAATTATCAAATTCAGTAGCTTCCGAACTTGAGGAAGTTGAGGAAGTACTGACAGTTGGAGTACTTTGCTGATCAGACGCTTCCCCCCGCCTGTTCACCCCTCTCAAATTCTTTTTCTCTCAACTCAGTTCCCTGTTCAGGTAACCCCTGTTCCTGAACTCTCTCTTCTATTTCTAACTGCTCTCTCACATCTGAGGCATGGGGTGATCCATGGGCAAGTTTAACCGGTTCTGGTTGAGCTATTGGATCTATCACTCGCCTATAGTCTATTACGCACTGAGCAGTCTGATCAGCTAAGGCGATAAGTTCTGGTGGTACTGGCATTATCGAATCCAGATCTTCCACTTCTGTATGCTGACGAATTCTGGTCATGGTGAATGTCGGCCCTTTTTCAGAATTGGATATGGCTGGAATATCTTCGTTAGCATTCATCATAGCCTTAATAAACAGTCGTAGAAACCTCTGAAATGGCACAAACTTCTGAGCTTTAGACGGGAATCTTTTTGCATTGACCAGCTCTACCAACTCATTCCATATGACTAAAGCATAGTCATAGTTTCTTGAGAAGACGATACCATGAAAGAATTTAAGGAATGAGCTACTACAGGTATCTATGCCCGATGTCTTTGACGTCAGGCATCTATTCAGAATTGATAATAACAAGTGCCA
>NC_037534.1:13869190-13887608 GCF_001531365.2 Cynara cardunculus var. scolymus | reverse complement strand
TGAGATCACCATAGCATGGTACCCAAATTATATTCTGAAATTTCCAAAATTCTCTGTTATCTTTTACCAAATCAGATATTAACCCACCCAATCTTTCCTGTTTGATCTTATCCTCCTTTRTTGCCTCATGTTGAAATTCTCTTAATTCTTCTTGAATACTGGGTAACACCTCAACTCGTAAAGCTATAGCTTTTATAGTTCCACTTTTCTCTTGTCGACTTAACGCATCAGCCACTACGTTTGCCTTTCATAGATGATATAAAATTTCACAATCATAATCACTTACCAATTCCAACCATCATCTCTGACGTATATTCAGATCTTTCTGATGGAACAGATGTTGCAAGCTCTTATGATCTATGAAGATTTGACATTTCGTTCCATACAAATAATGTCTTCATATCTTCAAAGCAAACACTACTGCCGCCAATTCCATATCATGAGTAGGATACTGCCTTTCATGATCTTTTAATTGTCTAGAAGCATAAGCTATTACCTTTCCACGTTCCATTAATACACAACCCAAACCCATCTTTGATGCGTCACTATATACCACAAAATCTTCCATTCCATCTCACAAAGATAGAATTGGTGCACTGCATAACTTATCTTTTAACATCTGAAAGGCTTGAGCTTGTGCTTCTTCCCACTCATATTTCACATTCTTCTTAGTCAGTTTCGTTAATGGAGTAGCTATACGAGAAAAATCTTGTATAAACTTACGATAATACCCAGCCAATCCAAGAAAACTTCTGATTTCAGTTGGAGTCTTTGGGGCTTCCCATTTTTCAATGGTTCCAATCTTCAAAGGATCCACTTTGATGCCTTCTTTTGAGATAACATGCCCCAAAAATTGAACTTCTCGTAGCCAAAATTCACACTTTGACATTTTGGCATACAATCTCTCTGGTTTCAGCAATTCTAAGAGTAATCTCAAATGATGTGCATGCTCTTCCTCTGACCGAGAATATATCAAAATATCATCAATGAAGACAATCACAAATTTATCAAGATAGGGACGACACACCCTATTCATCGTGTCCATAAAGGCTGCAGGCGCATTTGTGAGTCCAAATGGCATAACCAGGAATTCATAATGACCATAACATGTACGGAATGCTGTTTTCGACACATCTTCATTCCGAATCTTCAACTGGTGATAACCGGACCGTAAATCAATCTTTGAAAAATAAGTAGCCCCAACCAATTGATCAAATAAATCATCAATTCTTGGAAGAGGACACTTATTATTGATTGTCAGTTTATTCAACTCCCAGTAGTCAATGCACATCCTCATTGATCCATCCTTCTTTTTTACAAAAAACACTGGCACACCCCACGGGGAAGTACTTGGTCGAATGAATCCTTTATCCAATAATTCTTTCAACTGGGTCATTAACTCCTTTAACTCAGAAGGGGCTAATTTATATGGTGTACATGCTACGGGTGCTGCTCCAGGAAGTAGTTCTATTTGAAATTCTATCGTTCGATCCGAAGGTAGACTTATCAAATCTTCCGGAAATACCTCAGGAAATTCCCTCACAACTGGAATATCTTTCATCTTTTCTTTTCTTTCCTCATGTCTATAACATACGCAAGAAAACTAACACATCCCTTCTGCACATGCTTTCAAGCCTTTAAAACTGAGATAATGCTAGAATAACGATCCCGTCGATCCCCGTAAATCACAACCCTTCCTTTTTCTGGTAAGTCTATGAATCATCTTCTCATCACAAACTTTGTTAGCTTGATTTTTAGCTAACCAATCCATGCCTATAATTATATCAAATTCCTTTAAAGGCAAAGGAAACAATTGTATAGGCACTTCACACCCTTCTATACTTATAAAACATTCATTTATACTTTCCTTAACCAAAACTTCACTATCGTTTGCTGTTTCCACAATTAGATCCTCACTCAATGCTTTAGATTCTAAATGTGCGCTATGGTGACACAAAAGAACGATTTGCACCCGAATCAAATAAAACTTTGGCACATACTGAATTAACGAGAAATATACCTGTTACCACTTCAGGGTGCTCTTCTGCCTCGCCTCTCGTCATTTGAAATGATCTCCCTCTTACATTAAACTCTGCCTATCTTATCCCTCCCTGTCCACTTTGATTAACATGATTATCTATTTGTCCACGACCCGTTGGCACATACCCAGATCCTCGACCCCCAGAATATCCAGATCCCTGACCTCCAGCAAAACCAGACCCTCGACTCTTTGCTTGCGGACAATCAGCATTTACATGTTGAGATGAGTTACAAGTAAAACACCTCCGCGTCATCCGACAGTCGCGAGCTATATGTCCTGGAACCTGACATTTAAAGCATACTCGAGATTCTGTATTGCAATTTCCCTGATGTATCTTATGACATCGGGTACACGCCCTATCAGCAAACTTTGAGACTGGTCGATTCAAATTTTCCATAAACCTTGGTCTACGGAAATCAGTTACTGTAGTTTCCCCCTTTCTTTTTTTCTCCAACTTTCTCTTGTGGTTGTCGGTTAATGTCTTGCTCCAGAATTTCAGCAACATCAGCTGCAGCTTGAAATGTTGTCGGATTCCTGGATATCACATATTTCCGAAGATTCGATTCTAAACCCCAGATGTACTTTCTTACTTTACTATTTTCTGATATGATGTAAGCTTCAGCGAACCGGGATTATTCCATAAAGACTTCCGTATACTGGCAGACTGACATGTTTCCTTGTTCAAGACGAAGGAAATCATCTTCTAACTTTTGCACTGCCGCTTCAGGACAATACTTCACTTTAAACTTGATCATAAATTCTTCCCATAACATAATTTTCAAAATGTTTGGATCTGAACTTGACAGAACTTTCCACCAGTATAAAGCACTTGATCTCAGACGAGATACAACAAACAAGACTTTATCTTCTTCTGCACTTTTACTAACCTGTAGACTCAGTTCAATTTCTTTAAGCCACCACATAGCTCTAACAAGATCACGCTCACCAGAAAACTTGGGAGGTTTACAAGCAAGAAACATTTTGATATCTCCTCCTTTTTGTACTGAGGACGAAGTAAGAGGTACAGATGTACCAGTTACCGGTGTACTAGCTCCGGCTTCCTCCTGATAATCGGAATTTCTTACCACTTATGGATTATTTTGGGCTGTACGCCCCAACAAATTTACCAAACTTTCTTGGAACTTTCCCAACTCTGCTGCCAACATTTCCTGGGTAATATATCCGGGATCAGGAACATTGTGTCCATCCCTTGTCCTTCCTCTACCATGGCCAGACATTGAACTTTCTTGGGCCGACAATTATTGTTCTTGTCTAGTACCTCTACCTCTTCCTTGACCCCTGCAACGACTTCGCGTTTCTATCGTCATCACATTCTCTGGGTCCTCTTCTTGTGTTACGTTTCTTTTTCCCCGACCTCTTCTATAACCAGTAGAGGTCCTTTCTGATTGATTGGGATTATCTGTCATTTCTCAATGTATAACTTTTTCTGTCACATTTAAACACACATGATTATTCTCATAATCAAAACATAATAACACATTTATCCTCAAGTCTATCCATAACTCAGATTATATCAATCATATATAATCTATCTTTCTCATAATAGGTTCAACTATAACATATTCCCCATGTTCATAGTCCTAGTGAAACCTATTATTATAACTTCCACACCTCTAATTTAAGTCTAAGTATTTCGCAAATATGCAGATCCCTTAAACTAAGGCTCTGATACCAACTATAACAACCCTCAATTTCCACTAGACAGATAATCCACATCATCATACTCAAACTTTCTATATATATATATATATATATATTACTAAGGGAATGTGGTGAGCGGCACATCCAGCCGACCTCCCCCCTTCTTTTAAAATAAATATATATATATCCCTTATACACATACCTCAACACTAACACACACTTCACACATTTCTAATACACACACACACACATACACACACACACACACACACACACATATATATATATATATATATATATTCGTTCCAAAATCTTAAATCAAAACTTGAAACCCGAATATTACAAACAAGCCTTGGGCGATGAGTTGTCCGGATTAGTAAATCGGACAAAAGGGACAAGTGTTGTCCGGACTTCATATCCGGATAACTTGTCCGGATAACTTGTCCGGATAACTTTTTATTTGGAAATTTTTCATGAGTTTTATATTTTAGACTTTTTATATGGTTTAAAATGTCTATCATTGGGTTTAATTATGGATTATAAAATGGGTATTTTATATCTTTAAATAAAAAGATATGTTCCTACCAAGCATGGTGACTTTTGGTTTGGAACGGGATTTTTGGAAAATGTTTCTGCCAAGCGTGGTGACGTAAGTCTGTTTTGGTATGAAACTATATTTTTTGGGAAACCTTCCTACCAAGCATGGTGACATAAGTCTGTTTTGGTATGGAAGTGCATGGTGACATAAGTCTGTTTTGGTATGGAAGTGGATTTTGTAAATTGTTTCTACCAAGCGTGGTGACGTAAGTCTGTTTTGGTATGAAACTTGTTTTAAGTAATAGTTCCCCCAGACGTGGTGACTTTTGTTTGTTCTGGTTTGGAATTGAGAATGGGTACTTTCAGACGTGGTGACTTATGTCTATTCTGATAAGTAGCCATGTTTTGATGGAGGAATAAGGGTGGCATATCAAGGAGAAGTGTACTTGGAATAAGGGTGACATTGTCATATGTGAATACTATTATAACTCTTATTATTATTACTAATTGGATTTAATAACTTTGAGTCATCATTTCTTTGTGACCTGATGAATTAAAKATATTATTCCTATTTAGAAATAATAATTTAGATGTTATTGAGAAAGGGAAAATAGTTTGTCATATCAGACAAGTATTGCCTTAAATCTTTTTTGTTAATATTTATAAAGAAATGGTCTATTATTCAAGAAGTTTTGGTTACAATATTTGTTTCATATTGTGAACGTTGGATCTCTAATCAGATATATTTTATAGAACTGAGGTTCTTGGGTATACTCTATTTTGCATGATATTGTGAACTGCATCATTTATTTGTAATGCAGAATATTTCTAAGCGGAATTACATTATCATATTTTGGTGTTCATCACCCTGTATTTGCAAGGAAGGGATTTACTCACTAGACCCATATGGTCTAACCCTCATTTTCTGTTTTAAATTATGCAATGCAGGAATAGCGGGGTCCGGGGATATTAAAGGGAAATGGAAAATGTGATTATTTTCCTAATCTATTGTCTGCTTTTGAAGATACATGTTGCATTACATGTAATAGTACAAGATTTGTTTTGGAAATTTTTATATGTAGATTTTGTACATATAGTAATCCTTGTACTAGTGGGACCTTATGATGTAAACTATATTTCTATGTAATGAAATATGTAATATATGCAAATGTGGTGTTTGGGGGTGTTACAGAGTAGTTCAGTCTAAAGTTAGCAAAAAGAGGGTGTCAGTTTGAAGTCACAAGGCTTGACTTAAGACTTATGTTTTGAAAGGATGTGGTGATCCATAATGTGTCCAATTGGCATGGCTGCATTAAGTACACGTAACTTCTTCTTCTGGTACATTATAGCCTTTACACCTTGGAACACAATACACAAGGCAATCACATTTCAACTTAAAAGTTAGAAAACTAAAACATGTTACCTTTTGTTCATGATGAGTAACTGTTCATGTAGCTATTGATCTTTTATGAGTAAGTTCCTTCTATTGATTTGGTGAATTAAGTGGATTGTATATGAAAGATTCATGGCAAAAGAAACAAAAACAACTTGTTTTTGTTCTAGCAATGTTTCCTTTCAATCTATATAAAGTTTATTGCTTGCGTAGATAGACAATTATATTTTAATGCTTAGACGTCAAATTTTGTGTCATATTAAAGAAGAACTTAAAACGAGAACCAATGTTTCTATTAGTTTTACTCGATTATATAGATGAAGCTTCATATAGCTTTTCAACGATCTATGACTTTGCTTCTATAATTGTGGATGTCAGTATACCTTAAGCCTTTACTAAGATAAAAAACATGTATATGTCCTCCCGAAACATGGATGTGAAGTTTCAAGTTATGAAGTCTTAGTTTAAATAAAAAGAGGACACTCGAGACTTGGTACAGGGATGGCCAGTATCTGCTCTTGGCACTCTCAAGCCTTCCTTACCTTCTCCCAACCAAAACCTGTGTCTGTTCTTAATTCGAAAATTTTGCTTAGGATTAGATAATTTGTTATAGATGTAACTTAAACTGATAAAAGTTCATACATCATGTGTCTTTTAGTATATCTACTGCCAATAGATTATTTATTGAATGATGTCTGTTTGGTGATAGGTTAGATGATGTCATGCACAGTGACAACCGTATGTATTTGGTCTTTGAGTACCTAGACTAAGACTTGAAGAAACACATGGACTCTTGTCCGGAGCTCTCAAAGGATCCTCGTCTTGTAAAAGTGAGTAATCTTTTCATGCCTCCTAGAGGTTGGTGTGCACCTTGGGACTGAACTTAGTTGAAATACCAATGGTTTCCAAGTTCAATAACATTCTCTATAGAAGTTTACAGTACATGAAGGCCCATTTTTTAGAGGATTTGGATACCAAACAAGCAACATAGTGGAGTTTGTAGTTATGGTAATGAAAATCCTTTCAGATTTTCTTGCATTAAATAATCTTTGGTTATTGTTTTCAATTTTCAGGTGTTCCTATATCAAATGTTACGTGGTATTGCTTATCATCATTCTCATCAAGTTCTGCATAGAGATCTAAAACCCCAGATCTGTTGATAGATCACCATACCAATTGTGGGAGTTTGGTTATCGTTTGGTTATCATTTTTCTTCACTTGTCTATCATCACACTTTCGCTCCATCTTTAGCAAGATTCGTTCATGCATTCGTTTCTAATGAATTGTATAAGTGAGGTCATGTGTAAAGGAGGATGAAAGGTACTGCATTTTATAGTTTTAGTTCACTTTCAAAATAACCACATAACTCATTATTCAAAGTCAAATTAATGTTTCAAAATTGTAATTCACCCGCACTGCATCGTACGGATACACCACGAGTGTATATATATATATATATATATATATATATATTACCGTTTCTGTAAGTTACCCTCTTATAATTGCACCCCTAAAAGATAAAATGAGTCACAAACTCAAAGACGAACAACCCTACACAAAACAAAACCCAATCTGGAAACAAAATAAATTTCATAGGAAACAACTATAACCACAATATGTTAAGGTTTAATTGTTGTGAGATGGATGACATCGATTTGGGAGTTGGGGAGTTGCAGGTTTCACCGATTTCAAGGAGTCGATGATTTGGGTGTTGTGAAACATTGGGTTTTGGGGGGAATTGATGATTTACCAGTCACCCACCGAAGAAGAAAAGTTCTATCCTAAAGACTATCTGATAAGGATCAAATAATGTACTTGTCAGGTTTTTTTTGAATAGGGGATGGGACTAAAATGTATCTTAATGAATATTGTGGAGAGTATTATGAGCGATAAGGTTCTCACTTTGGAGTACGAGATCGGTCGATTGGGTGACCCCATGTTGTTTGGTATTACAGGGAGGAGAAAAAGGTATGGGAAGTCACAATCGAGCTGATGGATGTCACCCTCGGTAGCGATGGAAATCAGAGGAGATTAGAGAAATGGAGAAGGAAGATCAGTGGGTGTGGTTTGCCGTCATGGAGAAAGAAGAACATGTTGAGTTGTGATTGGCGGATGACCAGAAGAGTAATGGAAATAGAGCAGAAAGAATAAAGCAATAATGTATGTATTCAGTAACCACTCTGATAATTTTATTGAAGATAAACAGTCTTATATATAGCCTTACAATCGAAACAAAAAGATAAGAAAATGCAAAAAACAAGGAAAATAAATCAAAAACTGAATAACAAACTACTGAATAATAGGTCAAAGTTTTGACCAATTTTCCTGTTTGACCGTTGAACCAGCATACCAAATCAATGAAAAAACCCAACAAATTCCTCCCTTAAACTGACAAACTTAACCAGTGTCAGTTTACTCCTCAAGGGGTAGAACTCCAAGCAGATTTCTAAGGTTCACAAACTGATCCAGCTTAACGGGTTTGGTCATTATGTCTACAACGGTCATTCGTTCCACAGAAGACTAACTAAACAACACCTTCACTAGACAGATTGAGTAGATAAAAATATCTAACATCAATGTGTTTTGTTCTCCTATGCATAACCGGGTTTCTGGAAAGCTTAATTATTGAATCATTATCACAGAACATATAAATACACTTGCTATCAGTAACGCCAAGTTCCTGAAGATTCCCTTTAGCCAGACACAATGAGAATCACACACAGTGGCAACAAGATATTCGGCGGAGCGTAATGATATCTTGCTTCCTTGAGCTCCAACATATTGCTGCTCCACTTAGCAAGAAAACATAACCTGATGTACTTCTTCTATCATCTACATCTCGTGCATAGTTGCTGTTCATATATCCCAACAGATTTACATCCGATCTTTTGTAAAACACTCCAAATTCCATCTTTCCTTTCAAGTATCTCAGAACCCTCTTACCAATCATCATATGTTCTTCCTTAGATCAGCCATATAGCGTGAGATTAAGCATACTACAAACATTAAATCTGGACAACTTACCATTAGGTACATTAGGCACTCTACTAGCTATTTGTATAAGGTTGCTTCGACGCTTTTGCTCTGTTCTTTTGACAAATGGTACCTAGAACGATTGGATTTTTGACCGCATTGCAACTCCACATCTGGAATATCTCTAACACTTCCTTAGCATACTTCTTTTGGCATAGAGGGATTTCTTCTTTACTTTGGGATACCTCTACTTCAAGGAAGAACTTCATTTTTCCCAAATCCTTCATCTCGAACTCCTTCTGCATTGACAACTTGAATTCCATGCACATATGCTCATCATTTCTTGCATATAACAAATCATCAACATAAAGACTAACCAACAACAATTTATCTCCATTTTTCTTCAAAACAAGGTGTGATCATAGTTACTTTTCTGAAACCCTTCTTTCTTGAAATAACTTTCGAGTCTGCTGAACCATGCTCTAGGAGCTTGCTTCAAGCCGTAAAGAGCCTTTTTCAGTCGGTACACCTTGTTCTCCTCTCCCCTTTTCACAAACCCTTCTTGTTGATCGATATATATTTCCTCTTTCAGTACTCCATACAAGAAGGCAATTTTGACGTCTAGTTGGTAGACGCACCATCCACGTTGATGTGAACTCTCATCCCTTATCAGTTCTTAGTCCACATATGGCTATGTTTGCTTCCTTTTCAACAGAACATTTGAAATTTATGAAATTTTCAAATGTTTCTTCTTTATTTGCAAGAAAATAAATCCAAGTTTTGCTAGAGAAATCACGCACAAGTACCACTATGGGAGATTGAAGTGATCGATCCACATAAATCTCCATGAATTAGATCCAGCTTCTGTGATGCTATCTAATCACTTTTCTTTGGAAAAATTTCTCGGTGTTGTTTTCCCATGTTGCACACCTAGAAAACTGTAGTTGTTTCTTTTAGTTTTGGTAACCCTTTGACCATCTGTTTTTGCTGCATAATTTGGATGGACTTCTTGTTTAAGTGCCCATATCTCTGATGCCAAAGATTCTTCAAGTCTTCTTCCTCCATCTTTAGACAGCTGCTCGGAAGTGACTTCATCTTGGCATACAATAGAAACATGCGATTAATAGTCATAGGTGTGTTTACTATTAATCCTCTCTGTTGATGGTAGATTTTGCAAGCACCTTCCTTTATTATAATCACCAGTTCTTTCTCTTGTAGCTATCCCAACTTAACAAATTATTAGTAAGGTTCTTTACATAGTAAACATCGGTTACCGTTTGTGTAATTCCCTCTACCTGAAATTTGACATTTCCCTTTCCTTGATCCGCCATCCTTGAGCTGTTGCCCAATTTTACATAGTGTCTAAAGTTCTCGTCGAGTTCAACAAACCAAGTTTTGTCTTCTGTCATATGGTTGGAACACCCGAAATCGAGAAACCAAATTTATTTATCTTATGCTTTTGTATGTGCCATTAAGAGTAGTTGTTCCTCCTCATCAAATTCAACATAGTTAATGACTCCCTTTTCCAGACTTTGGCATTCAAATTGGAGTGACCTTGCTTTCTGCATCTAAAGCAATTGATCGCTGACCTATTAACAAAAGGTCTAGCTCTTCCCCGTCCTCTAAAACTACCTTGTCCTATCTAAGGTATGCCTCTGCCTCTACCTCGTGTGTTCCTTGACTCATACTCCACTTGTAGAACTTGTTCTTCTATCCTCTTCTCTTTCACCTTTTGTTCATGTACTAGCAAGAATGCTTGCAGTTCATCAATTGTAAGACCGTCAATACCTTTGGATTCTTCAATGGAGCATACCATAAAGTTGAAGTTGTCTGTGAGACTTCAAAGTATTTTCTCAACGATCTTGACATCGCTCATGTCACCCCTGCAGTATCTCATGTCATTAGCGGTGGACATAACTCTTACGAAATAATCAGACACACCTTCTCAAGGTTTCATCTTTAGAGTTTCGAACGTCCTGCGAGGCCGTTGTAGTTGTGCACGTTTCACTCTATCACTTCCCTGATACTTGACCTTCATCGACTCCCATAGTTGTTTTTGGCCGTCTCCTTCTGAGTGATGGTCTTCAAAGTATCTTGTCTATGGCCCGAAACAAGTAGTTCTTTGCTTCCAGATCTTAAAATGCAAGCACGGCTTTCCCTCTGTATACATCTAAAACTCAGTTCCTTCATAAAAACCCCTCTGTAGTCTTGCTTCGTCGAGCGCCTTTTGTTGCGCCGTGCTTAAACCTTCACTCTCCTTTGTTTGGTCGAAAGTGGGTTCGATGACACTCCAATATTCTCGGGATAGAAGAAGATTCTCCATAACCGAGCTCCAATGAGCGTAGTCTCCATCAAATTTGGGAACACATGGTGTCGTGAAGTTGCTAGAGTATGCTGCCATTTTCCCTTCTGTTGTGTTTTTCCTCTCAAACACTATAGCAAAAAAAAATTCACTTCCTTCCTCATGGTGTTTTTCCTCTCAAACACTCAGACTGTGTATTTGCTCTGATACCAAATAATGGAAATAGAGCAGAAAGAACAGAGCAATAATGTATGTATTCAGTAACCACTCTGATAGTTTTATTGAAGGTAAACAGACTTATATATAGCCTTACAACTGAAACAAAAAGATAAGAAAATGCAGAAAAACAAGGAAAATAAATCAAAAGCTGAACAACAAACTACTGAATAATAGGTCAAAGCTTCGACCTATTCTCCCGCTTGACCGTTGAATAATCATATCAAATCAATGAAAAAACCCAACAGAGTGGAGGTCTCGGTGGTCTTTGTTGCAATCTAGTAGAGGAGGGTGGTGCAGTGCAGGTGATGTTGGCCGGATTAAGGGATGTTGGAGGGGAATCGAAAGAGACGCATCGAATGCAGGATGTATATACACACACAAATATTATATATAATATATGTTCATTATTTTTTAACGAAAATGTAGAAAAAAACAAGAAAAAGAGAATAATATCATTTAACCAACTTTTTTAACGAAGTTAGTTTGAGGCACAAAACACGAAAGAAAATGTAAACTATAACAATGAAAAAAAAAACAGTTTTTAAATCACAAGGAAGAAAATCGTAGTTTACTCTTAATTTAATAAAATATCGATTATATATTAGATAATTTAATTAAAAGAATTGGTAATCTAATTTTATTTATAGTTAATTACAGATTTGAAAAATTGGTAATCTAATTTTATCTATAGTGAATTACAGATTTGGTCCATGTGGTATGACGAAAAATATGAATAACATTTCTAAACTCAATTAATTATGAATTTAGTCTTTGTGGTTGTCAATTTTAATATTAAATTTTGTTATTTTTTTGTCCTTTTCTAAATTCACAAGTACCAAAAGCGTTCTATTACATCATAATACATACATACATACATACATAGATAAAATATAATATACATATATATATATATATATATATATATATATAAAGCTACCATCACCATTATCAATTCACCATTACCTGCAACCATTAGCCTCATCCTCTTCAATTCGTCTGGAAGCCCAAATGGGTTTTGTTTAGCTGCAAGGACCAAAAGCATCCTTCACTATATTGGTTAATAATATGATCTGTTGGGTTTGTGGTGGTTGTCTAGTGACAAAAAAACATCTGTATGTGATGTCATGTGATTATAGCAACCAGAGTCAAATAACCACATGTTACCTGACGAAGAGGATATCTCATTCGTACCCATAGAACCCGAAATTAGTTGTGCCATTAACTCTTGATTCATCCATATTAATGCCATGAGATCATAATTAGAGCCAGATTCAGTTGTACCTGTAGTGGGGTGAGTCTCATATTTGTGAAAGCCAGGAGTAATAGAACCTGCAATGGGCTTGGATCTAAACTGTTGCTTTTGTGAGCTCAAGTTCTTTGGATGCTTTGGTGTGATAACTGGATTCTGATTATCACCTGAGGTAATTATTATGTGATTATTTGATATGTGATTGCGTGAATATATGATTAATTGTTATAATTGATCGTGTGATTACATGCTTACATGACATTGACATTAGTATGAGAATATGTGTATATTTTATACATGAAATTGTGGTAAAATATGCATGAATATATATGAAGTGAATACATGTGTGGGTGCATATGTTTATATGATTATGTATGTATGCATAAGATGTGTGTGTATGCATGAAATTAGATGCATGCATGAGGGTTTTGTGTAACGGCCTTTCCATAAGTAGAAAGGTATAAATAAAAGTGTTAGGATGAGAAGCAAATTTTCTTGCCACTTTTGTAAAGAAAATTAAGAGAGAAAGTGTTCTGTGATTTTGCTTGCATAATTTGGGAAGCTGAAGCAAGAATCAAATTCGTATTTACTATTCATCTTCAAAACTCTGATATTTGCATAAGCTGAGTGTTTTCAAACATCCTTTACATATGTTTTGATTACTGGTTTAGAATTTTGATATGTTGTTACTTGAAATACTGCACTTGTTCTTAAACACCTTCAATGAGCAATTTAAGACACTTCACCGACCATTGTATTGACGGACTGGAGTTGTCCGGTCATTGTGTTGACAAGTCAAAAGAGTGTCCTGACACTTTGTTGTTCGGATTAGTATAGTTTGTTAACTATCAAGATTTGTGCTCGGACATTGTGTTGTCCGGTGAGAGCAAGTCCGGTCACCATGATGACCGATGAGACATTGTACCCGGACACCTATTTGTCCGATAAGGGTACATCTGGCCAAGGGACGCCCGAATTGAGATTTTATGCTTCTCCGATTGACTTATACACGGACACTATGTTGTCCAGAGAGAAAGAGTGCATCCGGATATGATGTTGTGTTGTTGTTTCAAAAGGTTAAGGATCGTCCGGGTATGAGAGTCTAGCTAAGTGTTGTCCGGACATGTGTTGTCCTGATAGACTTGACCAGACAAATATTGTCCGGATGAGAATTTATCTAATATGATTATTGATGGATTTGAGTTTTGATGAATATGACTTCTCACAATTAACATTTATTTGGGTTTAAATTTGTTCTTGTGAAAAAGGGGTATTTTAGATCTTTTAAAGTGGAACAGATAATGTTTCTACCAGACGTGGTGGCGTAAGTCTGTTCTGGTTAGAAATTATATCTTGAGAAATATTTCTACCAGACGTGGTGACGTAAGTCTGTTCTGGTTAGAAACTATATTTTTGGGGAAGGTTTCTCCCAGACGTGGTAACGTAAGTCTGCTCTAGTTAGAAACCATGTTTTGAGAAATGTTTCTTCCAGACGTGGTGACATAAGTCTGTTCTGAAATGAAACTTTGTTTTAAGAGGTAGTTCCCCCGGACGTGGTGACATTTGTCTGTTTTGGCTTGGAATTGGGTGTTGGGTATTTCCATACGTGGTGACATTTGTCTGTTCTGGTAAATATACCTGTTTTAAAGAAGGAATAAGGGTGGCATATCAATGAGAGATGTACCTATGGATATAAGGGTGGCAATCTCAGGTGTGGGTATTAATATAGCTCTGGTTATTATCACTAATCAGATACAATAATTCTAAATCACCATTTCTTTGTGACTTGATGACTTAGAGGTATTATTCTCTTTAGAAATAATAATTTTGAAGTTATTGAGATGGGGAAAATGGTTTGTCATTTGAGGCTTTCATTGCCTAGATTTTCTACTAAGTTTTAATACATACGGAGGGGCTCTGGTTGGTCTTTTAGCAAGACCAAAGAACCTCTAATTGTGGGAAATGATTTAAGTATTTTGGGAATTTTATGAACCTGAAGCTCTGTATGTATCATACAGAAGTTCTGCATCTTGAATATAATTTTCTTTTATAATCTGGAACTCTGTTCTAAACGTTGTGTTTAAGCTCTGTAGCAAAGTCCTATCTTTTGAAATTAAAATCTGTTCTTCAAAAATATTTATAAAAGAGCAAAGAACCAGAGGAGCTCTGATTCTAGCTTATTTTATCTTTTAAAAATTAAGGTAAGTTCCTTCTAGACCAGAGGCTCTATTTGGTCCAGAAGATCTCTGGTTGAGTATTATATCACTTGGATACAGAGGCTCTTGTTGGTAAGAGCAGAGGAGCTCTGGCTTGTTGAACCAGAGGAGCTCTGGCCCGCTCAGTTAGAGTTTTATATTAATTCTAAGTCGAAATCTAGGTTTTAAAGGGATGCATTTGGGTTATGTGTTGTAGCAATCTGTTGGCCTTATATTATGATTATCCAATCAGGTTGCATGTTTTTGCTGAAATGCATTTATCTTTAAGTAAAAGATATTTTATCAGATTTTGGTGATCTTCACCATGCATTTGCAAAGAAGGAATTTACTCACTAGACCTTCTGGTCTAACCCTCATTTTATGTTTCAAAAATGTGCATTGCAGGATCTGCAGGGTTGCGGAATAATAAAGAGAAGGGGAAAATGTAATTATTTCCCTTATATGTTATTTGCTTATGAAGATCAACCTGATGATTGCATTTTTTAAAGATACATGTTATATATGTGTTAGTGCATGGATTTTATTTTAGAATTTTTCATATGTAAATTCTGTACATATAGAATCCTTGTACTAGTGGGACCTATGTGGTGTAATCTATATTTCGTTTATATGAAATATGTGTTATATGCAAATATGGAGAATGGGGTGTTACATTTGGGTAATCAAAACCATAATGGCTTAGGTGTTTAATATTACACCACTTGTAGTAGCGAACTGGATAGTTCAACAACTGGTGCATTTCAGAGTGACAATAGGAACATTCATTGGTGTTTCATTTTCCTGCTGGTTTGAAACCCATAGACTTGCCCTTGTACGTAGGTGCAACCATGCATAGAACTACATCAGAAGGTGATTGAGGACGAGGATGAATCCTTGTTTCTTTGTTGAGTAGTTTTGCAATGGCATCATTCAAATTGGGAAGAGGATGCATATGAAGTAATGAAGCACGAACATTCTCAAATTTAACAGTAAGTCCCACCAACATAGTAATCAGGTGTAATTGACTGAAATAAGAACGAAACCATTGAGCAATGTCAAGAAGGATCTAAGGTGCCGCTAAGTTGAGTTGATCTCTAATGACTTGAATCTTAGAGACATAAGAGCTTATGGATTGGTCTGCTAGTTGTTGTTTGCTTTGAATGGCAGTCCACAATTGATACTGATGAGAGAGACCTGTAGTGGTGTAACAAGTGGTAAGAAAATCCCAAACTTCCTTGGTTGTGTTATACCTGATAAACTGTTGATGAATCTTGGTGGTAGTAGAGGCATTGATAGAACCCGACATTCTTGCATTCTTGATGTTCCAATCGTCCCATCATTTGGCAAACTCGATATTTGTTTCCTTATATTCTCTGACAAGGTTTCGTACTTAACCCCATAACATAGATAAACAACACATAGGACTTGAGATGAATCATCATATGATGAAGCCATAACACGTAATTCTGTTCGCCAAGAACCACTGAGATTGGACTTGTTTGAACAACAGTTGAATTTGACATGTGAAGACAACCAAGAAATCTGGAAGAACAAGTGTTGATTGAGATCGAAGGGACTGTGAGGCTAGGATTTTGGATTGAAGGGAGATGATTTTGATCGGGTGCAAAGATAACAACTATTCAGATATGGATTTTGGTTTCGTTTCAGATTCGATTTTGGTGCTGGGTTTCAAGAACAGTTAACAGGTTTTGGGTTTAGGTTAGATTAAAAGAAAAATTAGATATATAAGGGACGTACCTATAGCTCTGATACCATATTACAATTAGAAGAGGATTCACAAGAGAGATGATGAGCCAAAGCTTCATATGAATTGTGTATTCAAAATAGGGAAGAAAACCATCTGTAGTTCGCTCCCTACATTAGAAAAAAGGAAACAATATATATACCTACACTAAGAATCAAGAATTACAACACTAGCCCTTATAATATGACTATTTTATATACAATATTCTAATATTATAATACACACACATATACATATATCAATATACGGTTGAGTTTCAGTGAAAAAAAGAGTTAAGGTTAAAAACGTAAGAACGGATCTCCACCCTTGGATGCACATTAGGATAAGATGCATCGAGATGAGATGCATCGAGATACACCGGATCAATCCCCGTATCAAGCGCGATTCATAGGTGGTTTTTGAGATTAAAGTTGATTGAAGGTCCAAATCCCTTCTTACACTTCCCACCTTAGCTCTCCTTCTCACACCATCCTTCTCCTATCTACATAATACGCACATATATACACATATACCTTTATTTCTCCGATTACCACCTCTCCACTTTTTTTTTTCACCGACCGTAAAACCCCCTTCCCTCATCACTTTCACGGGCAACATTGTCCCCCTTCCCTAATTTCTTTCACCAACGACCACCACCATTACCCACAACCTACCTCCCATCTCCCTTTCACCATCACCTGCAACATAACCATTACCCGATTGAAAATCCACAACACTTGTCGTGTTCATTTTGCTCCATCAATCACCTTCGACCTCATCATGTTCTTAGATAAATGGTATGGTTTCTCAAATGGTTTTTGACTGCCTACAGAAAGAATCAAATGTTGCAGGTGGTGGAGACATAAGGGGTTTGTTCCAGAAGGGGTGGAGGCCAAGGTAACAACTGCAGGGGGGAGGTCGGTCATCGGCGAGAAGGGCGTCAGTGGTTTGGTGTAGCATGGCCACTTGCAGGCTCCACATACACACACATATACACAGGGTCGTCCCAATCTTTTTGGAGGCCCTGTTACACTATTATAAAAAATATAAGTAGATTGGCTGAAAAAACAAATAAGAGTTAAAGACAAAAGTTCATATTATATTGAAAGTGTTACAAATAAAAGCAGCCAAAAGACAAAGTAACGTCTAACATGTAAACTTCAGTTGAATAAAGTCATTCTTTTCACATTCTTGGAAACAAAATCTTCAATAAGCTCTTCATAATCAACTTTCTCCAAAAAGTCATTTTCAAGTGCTATCATTACAAGTATGTTAAGCCTTTCTTGTGTCATTGTGGAGCGCATATAAGACTTTAACAGCTTCAACTTTGAAAAATCTCTTTCTGCAGATGCAACGGTTATAGGAATAGTCAACAAAACTCTATAAACAAATAATAGCATTAGGGAAGCATTCAACATGTGTGATAACTGGGTTCTGGTTATTACCCAAGGTATTTATTATGTGAATTAATTGTTTATGTGTGGATACATGCTTACGTAAATTTAAAATGTGAGTATGTATATTTTTATGCATAGGGATATATGCATAATATGTATATATATATATATATATATATATATATGTGTGTGTGTTTAATATATATATATATATATGTGTGGAATATGTATACAGGAGATATATACATATTTTATGTACTTGAAATGGGTATATGCATGCATGTATGGTAAGGGCGGTTTAGCCGCCTTACCTTATTTAGAGAGTATAAACATGAGGGTAAAACCCTCATATCTCATTTTCCTGGTTATTTTGAAGAAGAGTGAAGGTTAAAGTGAGGTTGATAGATTTACAAGTGCCTGATTTCAAGAAGTTGAATTTCAGTATTTGATTTCAAAAGCTTGATAAGGTGAGTAGTTTCTAAAACTCTTTTGCTTAAAGATTATTACTGGTTTCATATGAATTTTATTTGAATTTGGATAGAAATCAGTCTTTTTGCTCTAAGTGTTTATCCGGATGTTAAATCGGACAAGGTTTGTTCGGTTTATTCTAAATCGGACAAAGGGTGGAAGATAGTGTTGTCCGGATTGTTTTAAATCGGACAAAGCGTGAGCGGAGTGTTGTCCGGATTGTTTTAAATCGGACAAA
>NC_037534.1:13867089-13869060 GCF_001531365.2 Cynara cardunculus var. scolymus | reverse complement strand
ATTTCAAGTGTTAAACCGGATAAGCTTTAAGCGATATCTTATCCGGATAACCTCATATTTGGAATTTTCATGAGTTTTATATTTTAGACTTTTAATAGTTTAAAATGTCTATTATTGGGTTTATTTATGGATTATAAAATGGGTATTTTATATCTTTTTAAAATAAAAAGATATGTTCCTACCAAGCGTGGTGACGTAAGTTTGTTTTGGTACGAAACTATATTTTGGGAAACCTTCCTACCAAGCGTAGTGACGTAAGTCTGTTTTGGTATGGAAGTGGATTTTGTAAATTGTTTCTMCCAAGCGTGGTGACGTAAGTCTGTTTTGGTAGGAAACTTGTTTTAATTAATAGTTCCCCTAGACGTGGTGACTTTTGTCTGTTCTGGTTTGGAACTGGGAATGGGTATTTTCAGACGTGGTGACTTATGTCTGTTATGATAAGTAGCCCTGTTTTGATGGAGGAATAAGGGTGGCATATCAAGGAGAAGTGTACTTGGAATAAGGGCGGCATTGTCATATGTGGATAATATTAATAACTCTTATTATTACTAATTGGTTCTAATAACTTTGATTTGTCATTTCTTTGTGACCTGATGAATTAAAGATATTATTCCTATTTAGAAGTAATAATTTAGATGTTATTGAGAAGGGGAAAATGGTTTGTCATATCAGGCAAGTTTTGCCTTAAATCTTTCCTGTTAAAGGAATTGTCTTTTAATTCAAAAGTTTTGATTACAATGTTTGTTTCATACTGGGAATGTTGGATCTCTATTCAGAGATATTTTATAGAATTGAGGTTCTTGGGTATACTCTATTTTGCATAATATTGAGCTGCATCAATTGTTGTATTACATAATATTTCTCAGCAAAATTACATTGTCATATTTTGGTATTTATTACCCTGCATTTGCAAAGAAGGGATTTACTCACTAGACCCGTATGGTCTAACCCTCATTTTCTGTTTTAAATTATGCAATGCAGGAATAGCTGGGTCCGGGGATATAAAAGGGAAAGGGAAAATGTGATTATTTTCCTAACCTGTTGTCTACTTTGAAGATACATGTTATATTACATGTAATAGTACAAGATTTATTTTGGAAATTTTATATGTAGATTTTGTGCACATAGCAATCCTTGTACTAGTGGGACCTTTTGATGTAATYCATGTTTCTATGTAATGAAATATGTGTTCTATGCAAATGTGGTGTTTGGGGGTGTTACAAAAGTGGTATCAGAGCCTTAGTTTAAGAGATTTAGGTATTCAAAGCATGATACCTAGACTTAAACTGTCATTTGCATGTTAAGAGTCCCGGACATTATTAGTATCGTTGGGAATAAAAATATAATGGGTTAAAGAGAACAATATGTAAGATGAATTCGAATTACAAATGGCCAATGTAATTATGAATTTACAGGTACATATCTGTACTTGGACACTATATTATATTTGGGAATGTGAATACGTTATATTTAATACTAAAATATCTACAGATGTCTAATCAATCACGAAGATCAGAGAGAACTGTGCGCCCTGTATTTGAAAAAAGGGAAGAGTCACCTGTTAATCTTCCAACTAGCACAGGGGACGAGGTAGAGGAAGAAATCAATCACATGGAAGGGGTCAAACCGAAATACATTCTGAACATGAGGAATCCCACCTGGGAATGCTCAACAGGAACAAAGGCAACAATCAGAGTTTATAACAAGAAATGATTTAGCAGAAGAAATGGGAAAACTGTGGGAAACTCTAATATCTATTATGGGACTGCCAGCTATAATAGAAACTGAGCGAATTGGAATTAATCCTCCAGTTCCTTCAGTAGGTAGCAATAATCGGGGAGAAGATATAAAGATGTTTTTGACATGTAAACCTCCAACTTTTTCAGGAGAAAGAGATCCAGTTAAAGTAATGTGCTGGATAAAAGAAATTGAATCAGTATTTAACACTAGTAGGTGTTCTGAAGAAGATAA
>NC_037534.1:13864159-13866489 GCF_001531365.2 Cynara cardunculus var. scolymus | reverse complement strand
TGTCAACAGATACACCAGGGAAGTTGTCCCTCTGAACCCAAAAGATGTTATCGTTGTGGAGAGACAGGACATTTGTCAAGGGACTGCACTATACCCAAAAAATGTTTTTAGTGCAATTCACCTGACCACATTCGACCAAATTGTCCACAATTGAGAGCTCCTCATCTGACAATGGGAGGAAATACTCCCAGTAACCGTGGAAGGCCTAGTGCACCGAGGGGAGGCTAGAGTGGAATCAAGGGTAGATCATTTCAAATGACAAAGAACGAGGCAGAAGCAACCCCAGATATAGTAACAGGTACATTCCTTCTGAATTCAAAACGTGCTAAGGTGTTATTKGACTCTGGTGCAAATTATTCATTTGTATCACCATTATTTGCTCAAACTGCATGTTTGAATTTTGTGCTACTTGATGATGAGTTAGTAGTTGATACTGCTAATAGTCAGAGAATTGTTACTAAAGTATTCAATAACTGCATTATTGTTATTGAGGGTTGTGAGTTTCCAATCCCGTTATTTCCCATGCCAATGAAAGAATTTGACGTAGTAGTGGGTATGGATTGGTTGACAAAGTATCAGGCTACTATTGTTTGTAATCAGAAAATGATCAGAATTGTTATGCCAGATCAGAGAACCGTTGTTATTTATGGTGATCRTCAGAATCATCATACCAGTATTTTGTCAGTAATGAAAGCCCGGAAAAGTATTCGAAAGAAATGCCAAGGATGTTTGGAATATGTAATTGATCTAAAGAAAGAAAAGAGAAAAGAAGAAACAATTCCGATTGTTAGTAAATATCCAGAAGTCTTTCTAGAAGACTTATTTGGATTACTACCAGATAGAGTTATTGAGTTTCGAATTGATTTAATACCAGGGGCTGCACCTGTAGCAAAAACGCCATATCGTTTAGCTCCATCTGAACTGAAAGAATTGGTGGCATAGTTGAAAGATTTAACAGATAAGATATTTATTAGACCCAGTACTTCACCTTGGGGTGCTCCGGTCTTATTTGTTAAGAAGAAGGACGGGTCTATGCGAATGTGTATAGACTATCGTGAACTGAATAAGTTGACAATCAAAAACAAGTATCCCTTACCAAGGATTGATGATTTGTTTGACCAATTGGTRGGAGCAAGTTATTTCTCCAAAATTGATTTAAGATCTGGATATCATCAGCTCAAAGTCAGGGAAGAAGATGTGGCCATAACAGCATTCAGAACAAGATACAGGCATCATGAATTCTTAGTTATGCCATTCGTCTTAACTAATACGCTCGCAGCCTTTATGGATCTGATGAATAGGGTATGTAAGGAATATCTTGATAAATTCGTTATTGTATTTATCGATGATATTCTTATATACTCTAAAACTGAAGAAGAACATGCGGAACATCTTCATTTGATACTGGAATTATTAAAGAGAGAAAAGTTGTATGCCAAGTTGTCCAAATGTGAATTMTGGTTAASGGAAGTTCARTTCTTAGGTCATGTTATCTCAGAAGCCGGAATACAAGTAGATCCAGTAAAGATAGAAGCAGTTGCAAAATGGGAAGCTCCAAAGACTCCTTCTGAAGTCCGTAGCTTTTTGGGTTTGGCAGGTTATTACCGTAAGTTTATTAAAAACTTTTCTAAAATAGCCGTGCCATTGACCAAATTGACTCGAAAGAATGTTAAGTTTCAGTGGGAAAAAGAACAACAAGAAAATTTTCAACTATTAAAGGATCACCTCTGTAGTGCGCCAGTGTTAACTCTACCAGAAGGATCCGAAGACTTTTGTGGTATACAGCGATGCTTCAAAGTTAGGATTAGGATGTGTTCTGATGCAAAGAGGAAAGGTGATTTCTTATGCGTCAAGACAATTGAAAGATCATGAGAAACAGTATCCGACTCATGATATGGAATTAGCTGCGGTGGTATTCGCTCTAAAAATCTGGAGGCATTATCTTCTGGGAACAAAGTGCCAGATTTATACAGATCACAAGAGTCTACAGCATTTGTTCAGCCAGAAAGATTTGAATATGAGACAGCGTCGGTGGATTGAACTTGTTAATGATTATGACTGTGAAATTCTTTACCACCCAGGAAAAGCCAACGTAGTAGCTGACGCTTTGAGTAGAAAAGAAAGAAGAGGGACTATTAAAACTGTGGCAATGAGAATAAGTTTAGTCCCTGATATTCATGAAGAAGTTCTGAGATGTCAAAAGGAAGCAATGAAAGAAGATCTTATCAAATCAGAAAGGTTGGGTAAGATAAGTTCAACCTTGGAACCAAATGACAAAGGAATTATGTGTTTTCATGGGCGAATTTGGGTACCATATTTTGGAGATATCC
>NC_037534.1:13855404-13861449 GCF_001531365.2 Cynara cardunculus var. scolymus | reverse complement strand
GGCATTGTCATATGTGGATAATATTAATAACTCTTATTATTACTAATTGGTTCTAATAACTTTGATTTGTCATTTCTTTGTGACCTGATGAATTAAAAAATATTATTTCTAATTAATAATAATTTAGATGTTATTGAGAAGGGGAAAATTGTTTGTCATATCAGGCAAGTTTTGCCTTAAATCTTTCATGTTACAGAAATGGTCTTTTAATTCAAAAGTTTTGATTATAATGTTTGTTTCATACTGGGAATGTTGGATCTCTATTCAGAGATATTTTATAGAATTGATGTTCTTGGGTATACTCTATTTTGCATAATATTGAGTTGCATCAATTGTTGTATTACATAATATTTCTCAGCAAAATTACATTATCATATTTTGGTATTCATTACCCTGCATTTGCAAAGAAGGGATTTACTCACTAGACCCGTATGGTCTAACCCTCATTTTMTGTTTTAAATTATGCAATGCAGGAATAGCTGGGTCCGGGGATATAAAAGGGAAAGGGGAAAATGTGATTATTTTTCTAACCTGTTGTCTACTTTGAAGATACATGTTATATTACATGTAATAGTACATGATTTATTTTGGAAATTTTATATGTAGATTTTGTACATATAGCAATCCTTGTACTAGTGGGACCTTTTGATGTAATTCATGTTTCTATGTAATGAAATATGTGTTCTATGCAAATGTGGTGTTTGGGGGTGTTACAACATGTTTCAGATACTTTAAAATATCAATAGGTCCCATCTATTGTGTGGGTAAAAGATCTTGAAGTATCTTCAATTCAACATATAAGTCATTCCCATCTATATCTGATTGGTCTTGTTTCTTCAGTGCATTTTCAAAATTAGTACAAGAAGACTTTAAACATGTATCATCCAAAGAACGCAACTTATCAGATGTAAACAAAAACCCAAACACGCTTTCATATTCTTGGTATTGTTCGAATCTTCTACTTAATGAAGCAATTGCATGATCAACGACACATAAGAAATAATTAACTCTAAATGACTCCTCTGTTGGTTGTGAATTCATTTCAGATGCATCACACGGATTTTCATCAAAATTCCTTTTTCTTCGAATTTCACGTCTTTGAGGAAACAACGGATCAATATTCAATTCAGTGGCAATCGTTTTTGCTGATTCTATAGCATCTAAAAATCTTATTGCTCTATATCCCTTAAAATAAGAAATCAATCCCTTAACTTGATCAATAGCAACATCAATTAACATATTTTCTAACTGTAAATGTTTACTAATCAAATTTACGGCATACAATATTTCATACCAAACCACCATTGACACTAGAAACTCAAAATCACCAAGCTCATTGTGTGCTAAAGATTTTGCTTCACTTCTAATTTTTGAGTCATTAAATTTCAGCCACTTGAAGTAAAGCTTCTCTTATCTCTAACACTTGAAATCTTATAGCCTGTACACTATCAATACGACTCTCCCAGCGAGTCGTTGACAACGATTTGAGAGTCCATCCTTTTATATTATCTTTGAACACTTGCCATCTTTTAGTGGAATTAGAAAATATTGTATAAATACGTTGAATTATTCCAAAAAAATCTCTAGCTTTACCACAAGTATTGGCTATATCACACAAAGTTAAATTAAGACTATGATAAGCACAAGAAGTATAAAATGCTCTATATCTAGTAGTTTCCTTTGTACTCCTTGATGTTTTTCCTTCATGTTTGAACCATTATCATAACCTTGTCCTCGCACATCATCTAAATCCAAACCAAAACACTTTAATTCAGCTACTAGAACATCAAATAGACCTTGGCCCGTGGTACTATCTACTTCCAAAAATCCTAGAAAAGATTCCTCAATGCTAACAATTTTAGAAGAGACATCTACATACCTTAATATCAAGGACATTTGTTCTTGATGACTTATATCGGGAGTGCAATCAAGGATAATAGAAAAATACTTTGCCTCTTTTACTTTATTAAATATTTCACATTTAAGTCTCTTGGCAAGCAAAGTTATCAACTCATTTTGAATTCTAGGACCAAGATAATGAACATGTAAATCATCATTTGTGATACGATGAACATGATCCTGAATAATTGGGTCAAATTCAGCCAACATCTCAATCAAGCCCAAAAACTTACCATTGCTATTCTCATACAATTTTGCATTACTTCCACGAAATGCAAGATTATGTTTTGCAAAAAATTTTACAATAGAAACAACTCTTACCAAAACTTTTTTCCAATGATTTTTTCTTTTTCTATTTGGGTTTGAACAACTTTGTCAATGGTTTGATTCTTTTGAAGTCTTAGCCGCCAATCATACCAAGTTTTCATATTCATTACACGATCAATACTTGTTTCATGCTCCTTAAGTCTAGTGCTAAGCTGTGACCAATCCCCAAATCCATCATTTGTTAGTTGACCTTTTATATATCTTTTTTAAAGATTTTACAACAAAAACAAAATACCTTATCAAGCTCTACCGAATATACAAGCCAATCTCTATCACATTTCTCCCCATTTGATAAAATTCTAGTATACCATGTGGCAGAAAAGGGTTTTGACAATTTATCTTTAGGACCTTTCTGAACAGACAAATCTCTTTTAGTACCCTTAGCAACTAACACATCAATTATTTTAGAATCTAATGCATCCCAATTTATTGGATCAAATATATCAAAATGAATAAAAACATCATCAACATTAGTAGCATCATCACCATCAGGAACATCATTAGAAGCATTATTAGCAGTAACATCAGAACATCATTAGAAGCATTATTACTAATAACATTAGGAACATCATTTGAAGCATTATTAGTATCAACATTTGTAGCCAAATCCTCATGTGAGTCATTTAGAGTGCCAACTAAATTCACCATGTTAGGATTTTCATTAACATCAACACAAGCATCATCCAAATCAATATCAATATGTTCATTGTCAAGAGAAGACGGACCGTCTTTTATGACAAACTTATCAAGAGATCCTTTTTGAGATTGAATTATATCTTCAATTCATTTTTTATTTTTACATTTTTGACATCCAGAATCATATTTTTCAACCTTAGAAGACATATTGGATAATTGGAACTGAAATAAGTAAAAGGAAAAAGATAAGGAACAAAACAACTTGGGTGAGGATGATAGTATTATTGTTGCATATATTGCTTGGTCCTCCCAAGTCCCAAGTCCCAAAAGATGAACCTAAAAAGAACAAAACAGTAAAACATATAAACCATAAAAGAATAAAGTAGTAAAACTGTAAACCAAAAAACAGTCAGGCAACCAGCAAAAAGAACAAAACTGTAAACCATAAAAGAATAAAGCAGGAAGTCTAATGCATCAACAAGCAACCAACAAGAAGAACATATCCTGTTTTTGGCATTCTTTGTGCGGTTGTGCCAAAACATTTCAACATATCACAAATTCACAAATTCACAATAAAAATAACTAAATAAGCTTCATTAAAAATTTAGAATCTTGTAGGAATTCCTTAATTTAGAGAATCTTGTATACTTTATCTCACCTTTAGGATTCAGGAATTAGTCAATTAGGTTAAAATCGAGTAATCGACCAACCAAGTGACCAACACAGATGAAATTAGCAATAAGCAATCGAGTATTCGAGTAATCGACCAAACCAATCTTGAGATTATGAGATTTGAGAATAGGAGAATAGCAATCTGAGTAATGAGTATCAAGTAATCGACAAATACTTATACAAAAATCATCTAAAATCTTACCGTTGTTTTTGTTGCCGCTGCAAATCTGAAACCGAATCATTAGCCATATTTGGAGAATTCAATCGACAAGATAGAGAGGAGATAGGAGATCGAGGCGTCTCTCCCATTCATCGCTGCTACTTACTTGGCCGGTGTTAGACTAGGTAGCGTACATTACAAATTTATAATAGGTGGACCTGTGAAAATTGGGCCCCTACATTTTGGGGGCCCTGTTCTAAATCCCATATGTAACGGGCTGAATGACGGCCCTACATATACACACTCACACATTTTCTCTCTCTCTTGTATAAAACACACACACACACACACACACATATATATATATATAGGCAAAAGATCGTGCGAGAAAGGAAGTTATGGTGATAAAGTGTAATAAGAGATCTGAACCCTTGGTCACTTTTAATCTCATATCCATCCATGAATTCGCTTTAAAAGAGAATTGATTCGTCAGTGCACCTCATTAGTGTTGTCATTCAATTAGGATTGGTACAAGGGTGGAGGTCTCTTTTTATGGTTCTTACCATAACTTCTCTTCTCACGAGAACACAACCCTCTATATATTTATAAGGGTGGAGATTTTTTTTACGTTTCTCACTATAAATTCCTTTCTGACCGAAACTCAACCATATATATATATATATGGTCTTAAATTTTTCGAGAAATCCAAAATGTGAGATCGGTGAGATCCATCTTAAACCATATATTTAAGATAATTAATGAGATAATTAAAGGGATAATTAAGAAGATAATTATCCTTATTTATCAAATCAACATTAATGCATTTTTAAGGAATTTTTCATTCTTATCTCTTTATCTCTCATCTTCTCTCTCTCATCTCTGTATTAACATACACATCGTGCACACAAGGTGAACAACGTGTAAAAAACCTTAATAACTTTTTTACTAGAATGTTTACAAATGGTATATTTAAATTTTATTTATGTTCATGATATATTCACAAAATATACCATATCTCATGGATTTAGAGTGTGTTCACAATGTGTTCATAAACTATAAAAGTATTTCTATGAAAATGTTCACAATGCATTCACAAACTAAGAAAGTGTTCATAACGTGTTCATCTTGATTTCATATTCAATTGTGTCTATGTGTATGTTATGGAGAAAAAAATATAAGATAGAGAAAATAAGAGAGAGATTGAAGAAAGATAAGGAGGGGAAGAGAGAGAGAGAGAGAGAGAGAGAGAGAGAGAGAGAGGAGATAGAAGAAGATCCCCCATACACACATAAATAAAAGAAGATCCCCCATACACACATAGGTCGGATCATGCAAGAAGCTAACTAATTTACGAGAAGATGTGAAGGAATACAAGCCACATAATCCATTATTTTAAAAAAATAACATAAATTAAAAAATTAAAAATTAAAAAATAATTTTAGAAATCTTGATAATTATATTTTGAATTGGATAAATTTTTAAAAATCTAATTATATCATTTAGATTTATTTTTTAGTTTAATAAATTCATATTATTTTTATAAAGTTTTATATAATTTTTTTTTCTAAACATATTTTGATAGAATAATTTTTTCATCAAATTATCACATGTTTTTCATCAAATATCACATGTGACATCTACAATTAATTCATAATCTTTTTCACCATTTCTTCTCTAATTTTTGGATCCACGTTTTGAATCACATATGACAAAAACTTTGTTTAACATATGATCTATATGATCCACTCTGTGAATTTTTCTACATATCATCTATAATTATATACACCTGAATAAAAGTGGCGTATTATCATATGTGCTAATATCTACATCAAAAAAAGATATATAAATATAAATATAAATATACAAAAACACATATGATTAACAAAAATATCTACGATTATCACATATGATTAACAAAAATATCTACAATTATCAAATACAAATTGATCGTTGATATCATATGTGATACTTGTTGAAAATTTTGAAATTATTTTATCCAAAGTGTATCTAATTTTTTTATAAAACTTGATAAAAAAAGTTATTAATTAATTAAAATTAAAAAATAAATAAATCTATAAAATATAATGAGACTTTTAAGAATTTATCAAATTCAATGACAATTATCCTAAATTCTAAAATTCTTTTTTATTTATTGTTTTTCTATTAATGAATTATGTGGCCCATATTCCTTCCAGTCTTCTCGTAAATTGATCGGCTTCTCATCTCAATCTACCTATATATATATATATATATATATATAGGGGAGCGTTCAAATAAAAATCACTCAATTTGTAAAAACCGTGAAAACCTTATTCAACCAATCATAATTTTTCATTTTGTTCATTTTTTTG
>NC_037534.1:13848002-13855304 GCF_001531365.2 Cynara cardunculus var. scolymus | reverse complement strand
TTATTTTAATTTTAGAGAAATACATGAAACAGTTTCATTAAAATTTCATTAAATATTATATAAAACAATTTCATAACCATATATGAAATAAATTCATAAAAAAATATTTATATGAAACAATTTCACAAGATTAAACAATTTCATGAAAAAATTTCATAAGATTAAATAATGAAATCGACGTATGAGGGTGGTTATCATTTGATCGCTCCTATATATATATATACATATATATATATATATATATACTAGTTGGATACCCGCGCAATGCGACGAGATGTTAATGTTTTTTGTAAATCGAAGGTATGACGTTTATGATGATTATAAACTTCAAATTTTGTTACGGTTGATTGACCGAAGATTTTAAAAGAGCATTGCACGATTAACGTATTTCCAAACACACATCAATTGTTATTCTTAGATTGTTTAATGATGATTTTCACTTAATGCAACTTATGATCAACAAAAAAAAAAACCAAAAATCATGTTTACACAAAACGGAGATATAATCATCTAAAATAATATAAATCGACACATACAGTGTATGAGAAGATACCAATTGAAGCATCCATATGTTGATATATCCTATAAGAAATGTCTTATGATTATAATAGATACATACCAAGCGTAGTTGTAAAAAATGTGTAATATTAAGTACTTGTTTGTACCTTATTAATCGCGTAAAACTTCTTGATACACCACGTTTGATGTGTAGACTCCGTCACAATTGAATTTTTTGGCAGGCTTTACTAATACTTTTGTATTTTCACATGATGTCCCTCTTGATAACGCCACATAAAGTTGTCCGTGAGAGAATACTGATTCTGGTAGATACACACCTACATTAGGAATGGTCTGTCCTTGAGCTTTATTGATTGTCATAGAAAAGATAAGCTGGACTGGAAACTGTTTTCTCTTCAATTTGAAGGGAAACATGTTATCTTCAGATGGACAAAGAGGAATTCACGGCAAAAATACTCTCTTTCCAGCATGCTGACCAACAACTAATTCTGCATCGATTACGTTCAATTGAAAACCTCTACATATCAATCTGGGCCATTACATAAGCCATTAGAGGGATCGATATTCCGCAATAGTATTATTGGGCATCTAATTTTGAGCCGGAGGTAATGCGGGGGCAAACCATTGATAGTCAACGAGTTTAAGAACTCCATTGGATAGAAGTTATTTCTATCATCTTCTGCTTCATCAAAACTGTAGTAAACTTTTTCATCGCCGCAGAATCTATCAATCAACTGATCATTAATCTCATCGACATTTTCATTTTTTGTTGATAATATCTTCCTTGAAATAATATAGTTTGAATCTGCTCCGTTGATTTGTAGAGATGGAAATATTGCATCAATCAAATCATGCTTTGATTTATCTTTATCAGTATAGGCAATGGCCATGTCATCGGGAATACGTATAAAGCTTTCTTCCATCATTTCTTCATCTCCATCACCCACTCGTAATAGAAAATCTGAAAACCATGGATCACTTCGTGCTCTTATATTGAGAGTTAAACATATTTTTTTAATTGAAGACCAAAGAGGTGACATTCGTAGGCTTGAATCTACAATATGTGCTCGGGTTCCACGTCTCACGACCGGTAAGACCTGTCTAAAATCACCTCCCATAACCATTATTTTTCCACCGAATGGTAGTGTCACCCCTGTGATGTCTTGCATTGTTCGATCAAGCGCCTCCACMGCCTGCCTCTTAGCCATTGACGCTTCGTCCCAAATGATTATTTTTGCATCCCATAGCAATTTAGCAGTCCTGCTTTGTTTTTTTATGTTGCACATGGAGTTGTTATCAAGATTAAGGGGAATTTTAAATCAGAAGTGAGCTGTTCTCCCCCAGGCATATTATTAGCTGCAACACTTGAAGAAGCAGTGGCAAGAGCAAWGAGACCACGAGAACGAATGTTGGCAAGTAATGCTTTGTATAAATACGTTTTTCCAGTCCTCCCGGACCATCTATGAAGAACACTCCTTAATAATCATCGTCTATGTGCTTCATGATCTCATCATATGTGTATTTTTGATCGAAATTAAGGGATTCTCGGACACGTAAATGTTCGTCTTCCACAACTATGGAGTATTCCTCTTGTACCTTACAAAAACTTCCAAATTGTAAGTTGGTATCTACATTTATCTTTGGAAGATCGAAATCATCAAGATTTTTACCCATAGATTGTAGAAAGCTTGTGATGTCAGTTAGGACCATATTCCGAACTCGGTCCACACTTTCGCATTATCGTCTATAATATTCTGAAAGTGAATCGTAATGCTGATCCCACAACTTGCGAACATCTCTTGGCTCACAATAAATTAATATTGTCGCAAATAGCCTCCTTAGAGCTTTGGGAAACTGAAATAAAGAAGCCTCTGCAAGACATTGTGATAAGTTATCGTCTGTCTCTATTAAGCCTATCTCAAGTGCTGCTTTTCGAAATGTCGGGTATAATATGCCATTGACTGTGAATAGATCTTTAAAAGATGTAGGTCCACTAATATGAGATAAAAGTAGAAGTAGGTAATACCGCTCTCCTTCGACGGGATTAGCATAAACCAATTGTCCTATCATTGATCCTTGTTTTCTCTGATTCCAATGACGTGCGCTCGCATTCCATGTGTAATATTTTGGAAAGTCTTTATATAAAAGTTGTGTTGCACTTTCGTCTTCTTTATTTCTATCAAAAAATGCAGTCAACATTGTTCGTTTACCACTCTCTAGCAACAATATCTGTCATTACATCATCATCTCTGAACCTAATCATCTGCTTATTAGGGAGATGGATTTGCAAAGCCATCACATAAGGTCGAATTTGAGAAAGCGCAACGCTAAAAATCCGCCACATTGCCTTCGGGAGGAGACATAACGCGCATCTTGAAACCTTTTAATCTCATTAATGACACTATGTCCTTCGTCTGGATCTATATGCATAACTTGTTTATCATGACCCTTGTAAATATATTTGAAGAGATATTTTACAGATGTTATACTTGAGCAAGCCTCAACATTAATATGACAGTTGAACATCATTAACAATTTTGGGTTATACGGGACAACCCATCTATTATCCAGTGTATTGCCTCGTACATTCACATCTCTTCCGATATTTCTCCTCCGGTATAACGGATATGAGTTCTCAGCCTATGATGTCTTATCGTTGAATTGTCTATGATATCTAAAATGATAGATTTTTGGCTCACCTTGCATGCAAGGACTGGACGGTCGTAAATGACCGCAAGGACCATTCAACATGTGTTGGACAACCAACTGGTGCATTTCAGGATACTTTGCTGGGTCAGGAATTTCAGCACATACAATTTTGCCGTAATGATCTGGATTGGTCATTTTGTCATCAGGTCTCATTATCATGAGGAAATGTGCATGCGGCAATCCATGCTTTTGAACCTCGATGACATAAACATATACCTTAACAGTGCCAAGGATCTTCTTCAGGAGGAGTTGTTCCTTGAGATCCTCTAATTTGGCACGAAAAATTCTTGCAACAAGGTCCAGTCGATCTTGTGCAGTCTGACCGGGCAATAGCTCTTTAAGGATTTCTGGCGATTTTGGATTACACGTCATTGTAAGGAATATATCGGGTTTCTCGTCATCTTGAACTAAAGCCATAACATCCAAAAATCGTCGCCGCATGTCACGTGGGCCTCCTATAAAACTTGTAGGCAACACAACTCATTGTCCAACTCTACTTGGTTGAACTTCACCAGCATTAACGCAATCCACAATGCCTTGATATAAATCTGCTCTTATCTTGGTTTGGTTAAGTTCAGAGAAACACAAACGTGAAGTCTCGATCTTGATGTAGGTATCTATCATGAATTGATGTAGTAATCTTCCCCTTAATAGAATCACATTATCGTTTGAACGGATCTGGAATTTGTAACAATAGTATTCCCGCATAGCTACAGTATTTCTACCCCTTCTTGCATAAGTCTCTATGTAATGTTTTGAAACATTTAAACTAATGATATCTATGCTTTCAAAACTAATTAGTTACTTCATATATAATATATTAACATATGCGATAGAATTTGTACCTTTAGAATCTTCCTCCATGATTTCGTTGTCATCAACAACTTCACCGATAGGCACTCCATGTCTTGGAATTTTAGAATGCCACCCAGACTCACCTTTTGGAAAGAATAAAGGATAAGACAATGGATCGTAACAACCGAGGTGAGATTGAATTTCTTGGCTATAGTCAGACCTCCCATATACAACAATACTTCTCTTATATGCAGTGATGTTGTCATTGCCTTCAACCCAAATACCAGCAACCTAAAAAATGTGATTATTTAATATAGTCTATACTATGTATCACATGTGTTTATACGATAAAAAAGAAAAGGTTTTTTATTCAAACCTCAGATGTAGTCGGTCGGTTATATACCCTCTGGTCAAGTTCCACCGATGCATTCAAAGTGACTCTATAATTGTCGAGTGGTCCTAATTCTGCAAGGCTTCGAAATGTGCTCACGTATGAATTCGTAGCAAGAACACGCGTCAAAATGTCAATGATACTTCTATCAAGATTGGGCCATTGGAGTCTATGTGAAAACTCAGACTCAGCATCATAAAAATATAACTGTAAATACCTAGGTTGTCCATCCCTTGGAACTGATCAATTTTATGATATACTCCTCCATGTGCATGAAAAGTATATACACCGGATGTCATATTATTCATTGTCTCATCCAAAGTTACACCCATCGATGTGAAAGAAAAGTTCGTGTTGTATGCACGTATGTTGTGCYTAAACATTTTGCCCAATTCAGAYTGTGATGTGAAGAGAKTGTATAATTCTTCGGGAATGGGAGAGTATGCTAACTTTGTCTTCCCACTCATGCAGCAGAAGGAAGGGAATTCAAACTTGAATCGTTTTGCTCCGCAATGAGTACATGCAGGTTGTTCATTCAAAAGGCGATGTTCCTTAGGTATACGCCTGTAAATATAATCATATGGATCTTCCTCAAATGTGTCATTTCGGTTTGATGAGTTGACAATGACCTCAGTAGAGGTTTCTACATCCAGAACATTTGAATGTAAAAATATGGTTAACATTTAAGAACTAAACCTATGAAAAAATATAGTTATCATTAAAGAACTATATCTATGAATACAAGAATGTAAAAAGTAAATTAAATAATAATTTACAAAACTATAAATGTTCTGTTGGAAAATAAATAAATTGCATCATATATGAAGCGACGTTAATAAAAATTGATGCTTGTATATACATATTAAAGATATTGATTTTACTTGTAACATCCATAACTTTATTGTTCTTAATGGTAGTTGTCAATGTTTCAATGCTTGTATGTGGGTTACCACTTGTTGCTGTTATGTTTTTTTTCCTTATATCGTAGATAATAATTTCTATTATAAGTTCTTCTTCTTTCAGCAAGGGCTACTGCTTTAACTGGTATTGTATCCGCTACAGCTAAATTGGTGATAGGTACTGGTATGGTGTCCGTTGCATTGAAATTGGTGACATGTGATTGACTATTTCTCTCAGCAAGGACTATTGCACTAATTGGTGTTGTATCCATTGCAACTAAATTGGTGACAGGTGTTGCACTAACTAGTATAGTGTCCGTTGCAGTGAAATTGGTGACATGTGTTGTAGATTGACTACTTCCTTCGCCAGTTGCTAATTTTCGCCTGTTGTTAATATTCTTATGTCGTGCATAATAGTCTCGATTGTATTATTTTCGTTTTTCTGTAAGAATATGATTTTTCGTGAAATGTATATTATAAATGAGTATATCACAAAGACATAAATTATATAAAGTTAGTTCCATTTCTATATACTACACATACCTTTCTTCAAATCTAGATCAACTTGTGTAACAACACCATAGTCACCTTCATCGTCTACATCCTCATTAACAATCCTCATTTTACACTCTAAAAATACATAAAATGAATAAAATATAATTTCTCGTTTATCATTATTCGTTATTTGGATGTTAAAAAATTATCATTATCATCATTAAATGCAATCACATCAAATACCAAATACCATGATCAAATGTAATCACATGGGTCATTACCAAAAGTTTATCACTAAATGTTATCATAACAAAAAAACGAATAAAACATGATATTAGTCGTGATTATCCACATATTTTTATATTTGATGATAGCAATCTAATGTTATCCGCTTCTGGCATCTATGGTTCGAACTTAATCTTGATTAACTCTGTAGAACTCAAAATATTCACTGAAAATTATATAAATAATATAAATTATTAGATTCATTAATTTTAAATAACGGTGCACAGAAAAGATTATATAGAAATTAACTTATAAGGTACTTGGCTTCTTATGGATAAGTTTAAGTCGAGATGCATATATTAGAGATATATCTTTGATTGCACGAGCGATTATCACAGGACGTGTACGTGGAGTGTCAATCAAATTCTTCTTTATTTATGTGTGTGTGTTATGTAGAAAAATTTATATACTTACGTTGCATCATGTAGAAAAATTTTACATGAACCAAATCGAAATATATGTTACTCGTCCTCCCGCGATGATTTTTCCAACAATATCTGAACAATGTTATTCATATGCATAAAAATTAAACAAAAATGATGGTTTAAAAAAATGTAATTTTAATTGATAGTTTAGATGTACCAATAAGTATTTTCTTAGTGGTCTTATCCTAAGCAACAGTTTTAATTGACGGCACCAATGGAGAGAATGCAAATCCACTTGCAATATCACTTGCTAATGGAGTAAGCTTTGTATTCTTGCTGATAAGAATCATCCATCCATCGTGGACGAAATTGTATCGTTGATATGACGGGCAGTCATAATATATTTGTTCAACTTGAAAATGATCCAAAGCAAATACACCACCCACCAAACTCATTTTTCTGTATGACTCCAATAAACGGCGTATGATAGTTTCTACCATTTTGTCTCTCTATTATATAAAAGATTTTTAATCAAATATAGGTTACAAATAATAATTTATACAACTTGATATCAGATTGAATATGATTGACTTACATTTTTATCAAGTAAAATCAAAATTAATCTATTATCTTCGATGTCATTTGTGATAACCGGATTCTGATTATCACCCAAGGTAAATAATATGTGATTATCTGATTAAATGATTACGTGACAGCATGATAAATTATTATATTTGATCATGCTAGTATATGAAATTATATGCATAATATGGATGCATGTATGAGATTGGATGTGTGTCTGTGTGTGTGTGTGCAAAATTATATATGTATATATAGAATTATA
>NC_037534.1:13840805-13845247 GCF_001531365.2 Cynara cardunculus var. scolymus | reverse complement strand
AGTGAGACAAATGGAGGAAGATTTCTTGAAACTAGAGCAAGGAAATGGAACAGTTCGGGAGTATACTAAAAGATTCATTGAATACTCTTGTTTTGCTGAACATTATGTTTCGACTAAATCTAGGAAAATAGAGAAGTATATCTGGGGTTTGAAACCCTCAATTAGAGAATTTGTTATTGCTATGAACCCCAATACCTTTCCATTAACAGTAGATGCAGCTGAGGTGACCGAACGAAATAAGAATAGACAATCAGGAGGAAAGGTTGTGGAGAAAAGAAAATGGGAGGGACCTTCATCTTTTCGAGGGCCGAAAACTGTTAGATATGATAACAGATCTGAGCAGAAGATTAGTGAGAAAGTCTGCTCACATTGCCGACAAATTCATTAGGGTGAATGTAAGATGGACCCAAGGAAATGTTATAAGTGCGGCGAAGCAGGCCATCTGTCTAGAAACTGCCGAGCTAACAGAAGATGTTTTAATTGCAATTCTTCGGATCATATTCGACCGAATTGTCCATTGTTAAGAACTCCGCAGTTAACAATGGGGAGTAATGCGTCGGGTACACGGGGAAGACCTACTGCGAATAGAGGAGGGCAAGGTGGGGCGCGGGGACGATCCTTCCAAATGACTAAAAACGAGGTAGACGCATCACCGGATGTAGTAACAGGTATATTCCTTCTGAATTCAATACGTGCTAAGGTGTTATTTGACTTTGGTGCAAACTTTTCATTTGTATCACTATTGTTTGCTCAAATTGCATATCTGAATTCTGTGCTACTTGATGATAAATTAATAGTTGATACTGCTAATAGTCAGGAAACTGTTACTAGTGTGTTCAATAACTGTATTATTGTTATTGAGGATTGTGAACTTCCAATCCGGTTATTTCCCATGCCAATGAAAGAATTTGACGTAGTAGTGGGTATGGACTGGTTGGCAAAGTATCAGGCTAGTATTGTTTGTAATAAAAAAATAATCAGAATTATTCTGCCAGACCAGAGAAGAGTTGTTATTTATGGTGATCGTCAGAATCATCATACTAGTATTTTGTCAGTAATGAAAGCCCAGAAAAGTATTCGAAAGAAGTGCCAAGGATGTTTGGCATGTGTAATTGACTTAAAGAAAGAAAAGAGAAAATAAGAATCGATTCCGATTGTTAGTGAATATCCAGAAGTCTTTCCAGAAGACTTATCTGGATTACCACCAGATAGAGTCATTGAGTTCCGAATTGATTTAGTACCAGGAGCTGTACCAGTAGCAAAGGCGCCGTATCGTTTAGCTCCATCTGAATTGAAAGAACTGGTTGCATAGTTGAAAGATTTACCTGATAAGGGGTTTATTAGGCCTAGCACTTCACCTTGGGGGGCTCCGGTCTTATTTGTTAAAAAGAAGGATGGGTCTATGCGAATGTGTATAGACTATCGTGAACTGAATAAGTTAACAATAAAAAACAAGTATCTTTTACCGAGGATTGATGACTTGTTCGACCAATTGGTGGGAGCAAGTTATTTCTCAAAGATTGATTTAAGATCAGGGTATCATCAGCTCAAGGTCAGGGAAGAAGATGTTGCTACAACAGCATTCAGAACAAGGTACGGGCATCACGAATTCTTAGTTATGCCATTCGGTCTAACTAATGCGCCTGCAACCTTTATGGATTTGATGAATAGGGTATGTAAGGAATATCTTGATAAATTTGTTATTGTATTTATCGATGATATTCTTATATACTCTAAGACTGAAGAAGAACATACAAAACATCTTCGTCTGATATTGGAATTGTTGAAAAGAGAAAAGTTGTATGTTAAATTGTCCAAGTGTGAGTTCTGGTTAAGAGAAGTTCAATTCCTGGGTCACGTCATTTCAGAATCAGGGGTAAAGGTTGATCCAATAAAAATAGAAGCAGTTGAAAAATGGGAAGCTCCAAAGACTCCGTCTAAAGTCCGTAGCTTTTTGAATTTGGCGGGTTACTACCGTAAGTTTATTCAGGTCTTTTCTAAAATAGTTGTGCCATTAACCAAATTGACTCGAAAGAATGACAAGTTCCAGTGGGAAAAAGAACAACAAGAAGCTTTCCAACTATTAAAGGATCATCTTTGTAGCGCACCAATATTGACTCTACCAGATGGATCCGAAGACTTTATGGTTTATAGCAATGCTTCAAAGTTAGGGTTGGGATGCGTTCTAATGCAAAGAGGAAAAGTGATTTCTTATGCGTCAAGACAATTGAAAGATCATGAGAAGCAGTATCCAACTCATGACATGGAATTAGCTGCAGTGGTATTTGCTTTGAAAATCTGGAGACACTATCTTCTGGGAACGAAATATCAGATTTATACTGACCATAAAAGTTTACAACATTTGTTCAACCAGAAAGATTTGAATATGCGACAGCGTCGGTGGATTGAGTTAGTTAATGATTATGATTGTGAAATTCTTTACCACCCAGGAAAAGCTAACGTGGTGGCTKATGCTTTGAGCAGGAAGGAAAAGAGTGGAACCATTAAAACTGTAGCCATGAGAATGAATTTGATCCCTGATATTCGTAAGAAAATTCAAAAGTGTCAACAAGAAGTTGTGAAAGAAGAATTTGTTAAAACAGAAAAGTTGGGTAAGATGATCTCAACCTTGGAACAGAATGATGAAGGACTAATGTGCTTTCAAGGGCGAATTTGGGTACCATATTTTAGAGATATCTGAAGTATGATATTAAATAAAAGTCATAAATCCCGATACTCTATCCATCCAGGCACCAATAAAATGTACGAAGATTTAAAACCTTTTTATTGGTGGCCAGGATTGAAAAGAGACATAGCTCGATATTTAGAACAATGTCTGACATGTATACAGGTTAAGATTGAACATCCAAAACCGTACTGAAGCCTCCAATCCTTGGAAATACCTGTATGAAAATGGGATCACATTACCATGGATTTTGTTATGAAGTTACCACGAACTCCAAAGGGGTATGACGCGATTTGGGTAGTTGTGGATCGTTTGTCTAAATCTGCACATTTTCTACCAATGAGAGAGAAATATTCTTTAGAAAAGCTAGCGCAGATTTACATCAAAGAAATTGTTACCAGACACGGTGTTCCTTTGTCTATTATCTCTGATAGAGATAGTCGGTTTACTTCCAAGTTCTGGGAAGGACAACAGAAAGCTTTGGGATCTGAAATTCGGTTAAGTACAGCTTATCATCCGCAAACAGATGGGCAGAGTGAAAGAACTATTCAGACTCTCGAAGATATATTGAGAAGTTGTATTATTGATTTCAGGGGATCGTGGGAAGATCACTTGCTATTAATAGAGTTTGCGTATAACAATAGTTACCATTCCAGTATCCAAGCAGCACCATATGAAGTTTTGTATGGACGTAAATGTCGAACGCCGTTATGTTGGAATGAAGTGGGTGAAAAACAACTGACAGGTTCTGAAATTGTCCAAGAAACTTCTAAAAAGATTGAACAGATTCGTGAAAGAATCAAAACAGCACAAGATCGCCAGAAAAGTTATGCAGATAATCGTCGAAAGCCAATTGAGTTTGGTATAGGTGATTTTGTGATGTTAAAAGTTTCGCCATAGAAAGGTGTTATCAGATTTGGGAAGAAAGGAAAGCTCAGTCCAAGGTATGTGGGGCCGTTCAGTATATGTAAGCGAATTGGGCCAGTAGCATATCAGTTAGAGCTGTCAGAAGAGTTGATTCTGATTCACAACACTTTCCATGTGTTAAATTTACGGAAATGTTTGGCAGATCCGAATTTAGCTATACCGTTACTAGAGATTCAATTAGACAGTAAGCTGAATTTTGTGGAAACACCGGAAGCCGTAATCGACAGAAAGATCAGGGTGTTGAGAAACAAAGAAATAAATCTGGTTAAAATTCAGTGGAAGTTTCACAAAGGACCGGAAGCAACATGGGAATTGGAATCAAAGATGAAATCAGAATACCCATGGCTCTTTGATTAAAAGAATTCCGAGACGAAATTCTTTTGAGGGGTGGATAATGTGATAACCGGATTCTGATTATCACCCAAGGTAAATAATATGTGATTATCTGATTAAGTGATTCCGTGACAGCATGATAAATTATTTGATCATGCTAGTATATGAAATTATATGCATAATATGGATGCATGTATGAGATTGTATGTGTCAGTGTGTGTGTGTGTAAAATTATATATGTATATATAGAATTATATATATATATATATATGCATACATGCATGTTATATGAGTACATGTATGTGTGTACATGCATGTGCATGAGAGTTTTTGTGAGAAAAGGGGCTGTTAGCCGACTTTCCCTAAAAGGAAAGTACAAAAGGAGGGCTTAGCCTCCATTCTCTTCTTCTTGCCTTTTTAGAAAGATTGTGCGATTTAAAGAAGAGAGTTGACCGGATTGCAAGATCAAGCTGATTTCAAGTATTTGATTTCAAAA
>NC_037534.1:13824748-13839850 GCF_001531365.2 Cynara cardunculus var. scolymus | reverse complement strand
AAAGGATTTGGTTTTATGTATATATATAAGTAATTGTTTTTCATAAAGATTTTGGTGATCTTCACCCTGCAATGACATAAATAGGGTAACTCACTAGACCTTTCGGTCTAACCCTCGTTTTGTGATTTTAACTATGTGTTGTAGGAGGTATGGTCAGTAAGGGAAAGGGGAAAATTTGATATTTTCCTATATGCATTTCTACTTGAAGATTTGTAGTGATGTACAGTTTTAATTGATTAGTACAAGAAATGTATTTGAATTTTTTGGACCTTGTATTTGGTCATGTTAGATTCTTGTACTAAAGGACCTGAATGGGATAATATCATGTATTTCTTTTGTATGAAATATATGTTACATGCAATGTATGGTTTTGGGGTGTTACATCATTCCAAATGAACTCTACTCTGACAGTCGTCAAATTCCACCACACATGATGTTGATTGAGTGATGGAAATACTTCAACACAACAATGGGAGTCCATTTTCTACATAAATATGTAACTTTATTCATATTTAATTAATCATATTTGTATTAGTATAAGTAGCAACTCAATAGAGTGGGTAATAAATTGGCAAAGAAAGAACTATAAGTAATGGAGTCGTACAAATATCACGGAAATTGGCAAAGAGAAACCTGCTGCAAACTACAAGTTTCATAGGCAAGGGAAGATCCACAAACGTATCCCGAGAAGAAATACATCTAACAACATATTAGAATAGTGACCTGTGCCCACATGACAGGCATTTCTCTCATATATTGGGATTCTGAAAGAACAACTTGGTTGGTAAAGACCTGCTGAAGCTGATAAAGAACCTTAACTAATGGTGCAGCAGCTTACAAACCTACTTGTCAAATCAAAAGTTCATGTTGCAATTACCCTTCATGTGATCATGTCTACAATGATTGTATGTATACCTATATCTATCCCTTAACACTAAAAACATAGAGCATGACCATCTCACTAAGAGAGCTAAAGGAATGAAGGATATACTTCAGAGCCCATTACATTCCAATCAAAGTTAAGCGAACATATTAGTTTTAACAGTAAATAGGTTGTACCTTCTCTTTGCTTATTTGGACGTGATTTCTTTGAGTTACTGTATAGTGACAGACCTGTAAATGAAAAAGTAACAGTAAATTAGAAATTGGATATTAAAATGACTTGTAAGACCACCAAAGACAAAAATTTATATCTAAAGTGATGGTAGTTTGTGGGTATTGTTTTCATTTTTGAGCTCCTATAAAATACCAGTTCCTTTTAAATTTCTGGGGTGGGCATAGCGCTGGACCCATTTCAACATTATCCATGGGATCTTCTACTCTTATTCAGAGTTCCAACTCCTATGTTACTCAGTTTACTCAATCTGTTGCTGCTTTTAGTCAATTTCGTGAACCTTACGAGAGCACCTCTAGTCCCGGTTCTGTAGAAGTTAGCTCGGATGTAGTTATTAAATTCAATGGGACAGGTCCTTTGACTTTAGCAGAAGTAACTGAGGAGATTGGCGGTTCACCCAACTATGAAATTGATTATGCTTTGGAAAGGATAAGGGAGCAGTTGTGTTTGTGTATTTTCACTACTATGCTGCTAATTTTGTCATTTATCAATGCATCCTCTTCATCTACATTGTATGTCAAATCAATGTAGATAAAGCTGAACACAAATTAATCGTGGCAAGAATTTGTGTAGGTGAGTATGGGACAGCACAACAGTACCAGCAACAATCAGAGGGTGAATTTTCTATTACAAGTCAACTAACTTCAATTTGGGACGATGTACTAATTTATAATGGGAATGCAGTAGGTGATGGTTCACAAAAGAATTTTGTTTGCCCTTCAGACAGAAATGTAAGCTTATATCGATCTTCTTCTTTGAGGAGTATTTATCTTGATTCCACTTCAGTTGTTTACTGTTCTTTTCACCAGTACATTATATGTGTTTTATACGGTTCTACATCTTCAGAACATGGCTCATCGTCGACGGCAGCCGAATCTGAGTTACAGACATGCATGTATATAGAAGCATGCTTAGAACCCAAACTTTTTGCTATTGTGTAATGGATTAAATAATACTTATGATACCATCATTTGTCACCTTTCTCTTATTTGTTCAAGTTCCATTATTTTAGTGCATTTTTAATTTGTGTCATGCACACAGGGAGTACTGCTACCTCAACTAAGAAGAGATCTAGTGGAAGAGCAAGAGAAGTACAATTATGGATATACAAGTGCAAATAATGACTGTAAGTCAAGCATTTTATCCAACCTGTTGTTTACAAGACCTTGGATGAGCACGGTCCATGACAACGCATTTTTCCTAGGTATCTATTCAAAGACTTTGATTAAATTCTATATGGAGCCACATTTTGCATAAAAAACTAATAAAGCAGTTCCAAGTGTTACTGTAAGTGTCAATTTCTTCTTCCTTATATAGAAATGGACCCATTTACTAGTTGCTGGAAACCATCATAGCAGCTAGCAGCTGAAAGGGAGGTTTCGGATAGAACCTCGTACTCTTCTGAACATATAGCACCTAACAGAAACCATCTTCTGAACACACAACCATATTTCTAAATAACAGGACCAACTTAAGTGACATTTGAGAAGTTGAAAATCTTTGTGACTGAAAAATCTCAATGATAAAGTTGTGTTGCTTTCTTGTTAAACCCTAACTGGAAATTTGAAAGTAAACATGACGCTTGTTCACTTATTAAGAAACTATGAAGAAAAGACCATTATGCACAATTTACACATTGCATCAACAGCCAGGAAATGTAAACAGGTGTAAGATTATGTAGTAAAAAAATGCAGCTTCTAGTAATTGAAATTAATGCTGCAGTCTCAAAAGTCTATGTATTTTAGCCAAGAAAAATAAAAATAAATCCTATAAGTCATGGGTTCGAATCTATATGCAAGGGAAAGAAAGATTGCATACAATATCTAAAGCTATGTTTTAGTAAACCTAAAAAGTCATGGGTTCAAATCTGTATAAACGTTGCTGGTGATCAAATTATGGAAGCCAAGAATCGAAACATTTTCAGCTAAGAAAGTATGTATAAATACCTGACCTGTGATGACTGCGAGCTAATTGGAATTTTCCTACAAAACAAAGTAACTCCAGTTATTTGCTTTCATTATTTAATAGTTAGAACAATGTATTCATGTAAGGACACAGGTCCAACTGAATTGAAAAGCCAAACTGATATGATTCTAATAAAAAAACAACAGGCACAAAATCTCAGAAAGTAAAATCATATATTGAAATGGAGTGCTTCCTGCCTACTTGTTTACATCAATTTTTCTCCAAAATCACTTCTATTGGCTTAAATGAGTTACTGTTATAAGCATCAATCGCAAGATAAAGGTAAAGTTTGCGACACCACTTCACTGTTCTTGAGGAATTTAACCAAATGTGTGTGTGTGTATAAAGCTATCATTGCTTAAAAAGAAAATGTTCTTCAAGACCATGTACACTAAAGACCATGAGGAATTTAGACCAGTTAATGTTTTAGCATGTTATAGGTTGTTATAGACTGTATGTATTAAAGGTATGTATGCATTCAAGCATGGTGAACAGGGACAGTCATGGAGAACATCTATTGGTGTTAATTTGATGAATAGAGGGCTTTAAACAGGTCAAAAAATCATTTTGTAAAAAGATGCTTCTAAACTCATAATTAGTAAGTCAACCTTCTAAGAACTCCAAAAATGTGAGAACTTATACGTTAAGATTTTATTTCACATATTTTTTCTGTCTAAATATAGTGTTAAATGTATCTATTAACATATATTTGTTTCACGTTATATTTGTTTCACGTTATATTTGTTTCATCTAGGCTACAAGGTGTCTTCTTAAGTTGTGCAAGAAGAGCTCCTAGCGAACCAGGGCGAGAAAGGTCTCTTCTTTCGTTTCGGTTTATTCACTGATCTGAGAAAAGGAAACAAAAGCATTCTATCAACAAGTTGACTTAAGACAAAATGTCTTCACTGCCTTTGGGGAACGAGCAGGTGAAGAGCTTAGTGTAACGGTCCGGAGCGCAGCCTCTTACTAAGAGAACAGATGCCATGCAATCCTGCATACCTCTGGCAGGCATCGCAGCTCTTGGCATGTGCTATGTAATCTGCAAGGACCTAAATTGCCCAATGTTTCCAAATTAGTCCAACTTCGTACCTTTCCGTTCCAACTCTATGTTGATAAGAAAAAAGAAAATCCCATCGAAGAGAATGAAACGCACGTAGTGGTCATTATAGTGCTTCCTTCTGTGTACTGGAACAGCTACCACTTCCTTAGAGCAGCACTAACTTACCGCTCTCTACTATAAGAAAATCCAAGTTTTGTACTCTATTAATTTCTCAGTCCCTCTAGTCGGGTGGGCGCCGGCCGGTCCCACGTCGTTCGATTGGCGTGCTTCTTGTGGGACCACTACCATTTCCCTTCCTTTAGCTACTCAGATGTTTCAGTTCGCTAAGTTTGAACAAGAAAAACTTAACTAAACAAGAAAAGGAAACAAAAGCATTCTATCAACAAGTTGACTTAATATTCCAGTGGTTGCCGCAAGGAATGACGTCATAGCTCGTCTGATCATGGCTAAGACTCACTAACATTCTCTTTGCCAGCAGGCTCCCACTTGCTGGCCTATTTTCGCAAAAATAGAATCCTTTTCATTTGATTTCTTCAACTATTGATCAGAAATCAGAAGTGAAGTTTCATAGACATTCTATATTTCTTATCTTTCCTTTATGGACCGTTCACTAGCCTTCGGATTCTTATAATAAATAAGTGAAACTTTCTGGGTTTCTTAATCTCAGCTAATTGAAAGATTTCGTTGAAATTGTTCGTTTGGAAATTTCCCGAAAAGCTAACCATCGGAATTTCTCTATCAATTCCATTACCTTATCCTTAGCCATGAGGTTCCAACATTTTTTCACCAGCAACACTGGAGAGGCATAAGAACTCACACTTGCCCTGATAATACCACTGCTCCCCGCAAAACAATGGTGGGAAACAACAGCTAAAACAACCCGAGAGTGCTTCTCGGGGAGGAGCACGAATCTCCTGGGTTTTCGTACGCGGCTTAAAGCAAGCATTTCAGGCATTTCTTAATGAATAGCTAGATGGTCTCCGCTCCGCTCACCACCCCTATAGGTATGGAATTGATAGCCTTTATACTGGTTGCTTCCAAGCTCAAACAGTTTCGGTACCACCAGCCATATATAATACGAGCAGGATGGTCAATTTAATAAAGAAAGCAACAAATATGATCCAGTTCACAGATGGTTTCTCTCTAGGATCGCAGCACAAGATACAAACCAGAAGTTAAAGAGCAATATCACATGCTGACATGAGAATTAAGAGGGCATTACTATGCAGATGGAGTTCGAGTCAGTTAAGCAATTGAATATGTGGTTCTTCGAAATTGCATTACCTGAATAATTGCTTCCTTCAACTGTGAGTCAAAATCAGCCACCAGTAGTAGCAAACCAACAAATTCTTGAAATCTGATATCAACCCAATCATAATAGCCATGAGTTTTCATTCTCCATGTAAATGTCAACGCTCAAGCCCACCACACACACATACACACGCTTGTAAATACCAAAAGATTCATAGCTACTTTAAAAATATATTAGCTGCTTTACCTCTATGTTCCTCAGTAAAAAGGATCAATATGGATAACCATAGAACAGAACATGGATGGAAGTAATATGCCATCAGTACATAGGCTACTCAGTTTTGGATACAACACTTAGAATGCTTCTCATTTTTCCCTTTTATGAGGTGGAGATTATAAGTAAACATGTTATACTTAAGTTTAATATAAACAGGTTATACCAGATTCTGAACCTTGGTATTTGGAAAGCAGATTCTCAGATAAAAAGAGTACATGTTCATTTGGCAGTTGTATTTAATACTTTGTATAATGGTAGATTTTTTTACCTTCTATTTGGCTGCTGTTTTAGTTGAGAAATCCTAACCAATTTGATATTTTGGTAGGAAATTCCTGCTATTCTACAAAAGAAAAAAAAAACCATCCAGAATTAAACAGAAGCAGTGTAAACAAAAGGTTATGGACAATTATGTGAACAGGGACAATCATGTAGAAGCAGTGCAAACAGAAGGTCATATAATTTTTCTAATTGTTTTCTAAAATTCTAGGAAATTTGATCTGCCAAGTCCATTTGTGTTGCATACAGACTGTCCCCAATATTGGCGATTTCATCTTCCAGGTCTGCATTTGCCTTTTTTTTTAAGATTTCTTTACTTTTAATCTCCATGCCAGTTATCAAGATTTATAAACCAAACCAAACCAAACCAAAAGAACCCATTTATCAAGATTGATGAGTTTGAATGATTAAAAGTTGATGTAATTCGTGTGGTATGAATTGGAGGAACAATTTTCAACCAGATTAGCAACCAATTTGGAAAACCTGATTATCAAAGAGGGACCAAAAACGGTATTGTAAAAGATACATGTATTAATCAAATATCGTTAGTCGTTCTTGTGGATGACATTAGTTACATGTTTGTTGATTTCAGATTGCTGCGTTTATTGCAGAACCAGTAATGGGAGCAGGAGGGGTGATACCTCCACCTGTAGGTTATTTTGAGAAGGTTGAATTTCTATACCTTCACATATCAGCCTACTGTTATCACAGCATGTTTTTGGACAGGAGCAACAGTAGGAACAAAAATGATTGTAACAGCAGATGTGATAGCAGCCTGCTGTGATAGCAGTCCAAGGAAATAGAAGTTCAAGGAAATATTACCCTTTTTACATATAGTAAGCATGTTTGGGGGGGGGGGGGTTGAACCCTTTGAAGTTGGACTATCTATATATCTTCAAAGGAAAACGGGTGAGAGGATGCAAGTTATTTTGAAATTGCATTACCTGAATAATTGCTTCCTTCAACTATGAATGTAAGCGGGATCCGGAGTCTTTGACACTTTTAGGAGGCCATATCTGCAAAGAAAGTGCAATATTTGGTAATGTGCCATGTCATGAGCCAGAATCCCAGATCTAATCTAAGAGTACACAATCTGTATATGTCCTAATAAACTTATTATCTTCACTTCCGAGACTCTTAAGAGAACACAAAATTTGTAGATAGTCTAGAAGTAAGCCTTCCATTATTCCCTATGGATGATACAACAATAATGTTTACCTGGTCATTAAATGTTTTATGCTCTGTAGCATACAGCAGGTGGTTCTAGGAAGAGGTCATTTTTTCATATCACTCTTTGGGGGGGGGCGGTGCATGGTGGTCCTTAATTACACAAAAAAAAAATACATGCATTACAACAGACACAAGGGTGCTGTGTGCAGTATAGCAAGCACAGGGGTGTTCATATTAGAGGCACAGGGTTGCTGTGTGCATTACAAGGGTGTAGACTGAATAGAGAATTAATCAACAAACTCAAACGCTAAACTTCCAGATATAACAACGAAAACAACGATAATAATCCAAAATCCATACAAATGCAATCTGTTGTGTTCAATTAGAAATTACAGAAATTAAATTAAACAGGAATAGAAAACGAATATGAACCTGTAAACTACAATCTTTTCCAGTCGCTGCGATTACGAACGAATACCTCAATTGTGCCCGCACGAGATCTCTCTGCAATGGTGCGAATTAGGGTTTCCTGAATCTGTTATTGAACAAAGAAGTTGGCTAAAGAATAAAGAGAAATATATTACCTCCTCTAATTCTGGATTGATGCTAATGAATTGTGTTAGACCCCATAATTCATAAATGTAAAAGTAATGAAGAACAATAAGTGATGAAGAACCAGAAGACCGATGAAGACGTTAAGGCAGAATTGACTAAGTCTGGAGAAGAACCAGAGGGTCGATGAATCGACTAGAGATGCGATGGAAAGAACATCTTCATCACCCCTCTGGTCAACAACACTTAGAGTTTTTTTCAGCAGTTCAACCAGAGGCATGCGATGGAGATATGAAGATAAAGTTGAATTAACATCCCATGGAAGACAGCTAGAGATAACAAATCGACAGCTGGATTTTAAGTTTATATTGATTTATAGTTTATCCATACTTTAGATAAACATTATCTTTCCTAGAAAATTGGCTAGATAGTTTTACTAGATAGTTATCTTCTTATCGCTAGTATAAATAGGTAGCTAGGCCTATTGTAAAATAAGACTTTTAGTGAAGTTTTTACGCATTCTAATTTATAAATTGAATCTTTAATGCTCAAGTATATGCTTTGAATATACACATTCTTTGTTCTTGAGTATTCTTCATTTTATTCATCCACACTACTTATTTAGGTATTCATAATCTATTTATTAGTGTTATTGAGAGATCTGGGATCAACATATTGAAAATATGTCAAATATATACGCATCTCTAAATTCTGTTGGAGTCGATATTATCTCAATCGTAATCTGGAACCGATGAAATCGATAGGGGAGAGTGAGTCGATATCATCATCAAAATCTTGAAATCGATAGGGGAGAGTTTGTTGGAGTCGATTTCATCTCAATCGTAATCTACTTGGAGCTGATGAAATCGTTAAGAAGTTGGGTTTAAGGATGGCTTTAATGCGTTGTTCCATTAGCAGTAGAGGTTGTTTTTAAGTAATTTGGCATTAATGGGTAGTACTTCATGCTTAAAAGGTTGTCTTTAAGAGTTTTAGCCAAATGCTTTATAAGATAGTATCGCTACACATACATACATATAACTAATAAATTATATTATATCAAAAAAAGATGTCAAAATAAGGGTATTTTGGTTTTTTTAGTTTTGAGTTAACTTATTTAATGGAACCTGTTAGTGAGAGGGACTCTAGCGATGCAAAATTGAAGCACATAGACTAAATTCATAATTTAATGAGTTTAGGGATGTTGTCATAATTTTCGACATATCCCCGAGACCAAATCCATAATTCACTCTATTTTATATATATTATATTATAAAACATTTGACAAAAAATCTTAAAAATCATTTTTTATGCACAGTACTGTTTATAATACTTAAAATTCAAGATTACAAATAAATTGTGCATAAGTACAATTTATTAAAGCTCTATGTTTGAATTCATGTAACTAACTACAGATGAACATAATCTAATATATGATAAACATCTCATTTTAAATATAAAATATCTAAAATAAAATTAGGATAATCACTGAGTTCTAACAGAATATTTAATTATTGTCTTTATGAAAAATTATATTATTAAACCAAAATTAAATTACTTCGTTATTAAACCTAAATCAAATTATAATAAGAAAAATTAAATTAAAAAAATTACAAAAATAAAATAAAAATTTTAAATAGTTAATTTAGTACTACTATCAATATTTTTTTTTCCAAATTCTTATGATATCTTCATATCTATATTTTATGCAAAAGTAAAAACATTATCATTTTCTTAAAACCACATAAAACTGTTATAAGAAGAAAGAAGCGATACATTAAAGTCAAAATGTATCTCAATGCATTGCGCGAGTACCCTTCTAGTTATAAAAGTAAATGGATTAGTGATTTAATTATACGAAGATTTAAAATGTCCCTTTTAACTTTCTTAAATTCTTTAAATTAGCGACATTTTTTTCTATATTTACATGTTTACCCTTAATAATATCAATGCCTTTGTGCCACACCCCCTTCTTTGGCGCCTTTCTTTACGATGAACCTTATATCCACCGATCAAGCACAAAAAGATCCACTTTTGCCATTGTTGTCAGTGGCGGATGTACTTGAAGCTGGTTGGAGTCCTGGGACCCCAACAAAAACTAATTTACAAAGGCCATTTTTTTTACTTGTAATATTTAATTGAGTACAATTGGGCCCCCAACATCATGAGGTAAGAGGCCCCTCTTCACTAGTTCGCTTACCAGTTCACCATTCACGCCTAAGTTCCTAACAGGCTAACCTTGACGGGAACAAACGACGGAAACGAGAGATAGACGAAGACGGAAGAGTGAAGACGACGGACAGACGACAGACGAGATCACGAGACTTCAGGCCACTTCTTCTTCTTCATCAATCTAACAATCTTCATCGCTGCCTACTTCTTCGCCTCTCGCCTATCGGTTCTTCTTCAGTTCTTCTTCTTTTTCGGCAGTTCACTGGAATGCGACTGAAGCAAGCAAAGCAACTCTAAATCTAATAATTTTGGTAAAGATTCTAATTTCCAAATTACTTCTTTGATTTTGTTGTTTGCTAATTGCTTATTGGTGATTTGGTGGTAAATGCTTTAGGTTAGGTACTTAGGTTAATTTTGTTGGCAATTTTGTAGGCAATGGCAAATCAAATGTAAATGTCAAATGATAGGTTAATTTTGTAGGCAAATCAAATGAAAATGTCAAATTTTAGGTTAATTTTGTAGGCAAATAAAAATGTTACTAAACCATTGATTTTTATCTTGTTATTGTTATTGTTATTGCTAGAAAAAAATGGAAAGATTTTTTAAAAGGAAAGCATCAACACCTGAATCGAGCTCTGCTCCTTCGATGCCTTGCGAAATTGATTTGAACGATCTTCCTTGGGATCTGGCCGATAGGAAAAAGATTTTGGAATATCATCCTAATCAAATGAAGACGTTTTTGTCCGACTTGGTTTGATCAATATGCTAATTGGTTGGAGTATAGTGTAAAAACGGATAGAGCTTTTTGTTTGTGTTGCTATTTGTTTAGAGATCATTATGTAGGACAATGTGGGAGTAATGCTTTTGTAACAGATGGTTTTAATAGTTGGAATAAAACGGAAAGACTTGGTCTTCATGTCGGTGACATCAATAGTTTTCACAATAGAGCATTTAAGAAAAGTGAGGATCTAATGAACCAAGATCGATCTATTGTTGTTGCCTTTCATAAGCAAACTGAGAAGGAGAAGAATGAGCACCGAATACGATTAGATGCTTCAATTAAGGCTTGTAGGTTCTTGTTGAACAATGCATTGCCCTTTCGTGGTCACGATGAATCTGAAATGTCTATCTCTAAAGGCATGTTTTTTTTTTGAAGTATATAATATACGGCAAATAGAACAAAAAAAACTCACACCTTCATCACCTAAGGCGAGGTTTGAACCCTTGACCTCCTAGAAGGCCAAGAATTTACATACCGCTAGGCCAAAGGCCCTTTGGTTCTAAAGGCATGTTCTTGGAAACATTAGCCTTAATTGGTGATTGCAATGAGGATGTAGGTAAAGTTATATTAAAAAATGCTCCAAAGAATAATCAAATGGTGTCTCCAAGTATTCAAAAAGATATTGCTGTTTGTTTTGCAAATCAAATACTCAAATCCATTCGTAAAGAAGTTGGTGATGATGTGTTCTCATTGCTAGTTGATGAGTCTGGTGACGTTTCTAAGAAGAAACAAATGGCGGTGGTTTTACGATATGTTGATGCATGTGGTATTGTTAAAGAGAGATTTTTTGGTATTGTTCATGTGACGGGGACATCTTCTTCAATTCTTAAATCTGCCATTGATAGTTTATTTGCTGAACATGGATTGAGTTTGAAACAGGTAAGAGGGCAAGGTTATGACGGAGCAAGCAATATGCACGGTGAGTTCAATGGATTAAAGGCTTTGATCTTGAATGAAAATAGCTCGGCATATTATATCCATTGTTTTATTCACCAACTTCAATTAGTTGTTGTGGCGGTTGCCAATAAACATGACGGAGTTGAGAATTTTTTTTAATATGTTAGAAATGGTGATCAATGTGGTGAATGCTTCTTGCAAGCGTAAAGACATGCTTCGACAAAGTTACAAAGATAGAGTGCAAGAAACAATTGGTAAGTATGAAATTGATACTGGAACAGGGAAAAGTCAAGAGCTTTCTCTTATACGAGCCGGAGATACACGGTGGGGTTCTCATTACAAAACCATTTTGAGCTTGATTGCTTTGTTTCCGAATGTTGTTGAAGTGCTCTGGTATGTTGAAGAGGACGGGGATAATGGTTTTAGTCGCACTCCACATGGAAACAACTAAACATGTACTATTTGATTGTGCGTCAAGATGAAAGATTTGCCAATTTGAGTGGTATTCGAGCTCCCTAGACTGCTAGTGGAAACAAAAAAGCATCAAACTTATCCTCTAGTATATCGATTATTAAGTTGGCTTTGGTTTTGCCGGTTGTTACTGCAATAGTCGAAAGATGTTTTTCTGCTATGAAGATTGTGAAGTCAGATTTGCGCAACAAAATCGGTGATGAATTTTTGAATGTTGCAATGATATGTACTATAGAAAAAGAAGCACTTCTCGCAGTTTCAAATGATAAATCTTTCGGATATGAAATCTTCTGGGATGTAATTACTCAATTTCAAAAGATGAAGAGTCATAGGGCACAGTTGTAAGAGGTAACTTTTTATCATTTTTGTATGAAATTGAAGTTAATTATTATTTTATTTTATATCGTGTCCCCTACAATATATTTTTCTGCATCCGCACTGATTGTTGTTGTTGCCCATTGTTGTTGTTGCCCAAAAAGAACCCATTGGGTCCGCCTCTAACATACACACACTCCATCACCGGCCATCAACAAGCGTTATAACTGTTAAGAATAATTGTATTGCGAGATGCTTTTGTAATCGCATACACTTGCAAGCAGCCTTCTGCAAACTCCACACATACCGGTCATTTCCTCTAATCCCTCCTCGGAGAGAGAGAGAGAGAGAGGGAGAGAGGGAGGGAGGGAGGGAGGGAGGGAGAGAGAGAGAGAGAGGGAGGTGGTGCGAGCAGTTGTCGATGGAGGGTTGCAGGTTTTTTATTTTTGAAGTTAAAGAAAAGGACACAGTTCTCATTGCCCTTGACATTTAATGTCGAAAAAACATAGATGAAAACAAACTGGCAATGTGAGTGTGTGTGTGTGTTGTAGAGATGGTGTGTATGTGTGTTAGCAACAGCAGAGTAAAAGTAAAACCCACGAAGCAAGCACAACATATTGGAAATTTCACAAACGAGATACAAGGATGGATCTACTTACAAACGAGATACATCATTGCTTGGATCACCTGCAACCTTCCCCAAGCTTTAAAGGGAGCTTCTATTAATTCCTCTTGGGGTGCTTTGTGGTAAGGGGCAATGAGAATTCCTACCTAAGAAGTCACCTAAAAATTGCAAATCCAAAAACCAATATAATCTCATTTTCGCCAATCGAACTGCCCCATTTGTGTTAGCACCCTTCACGTTACAAGTAACATCAAGAGCAGCAGCTGGGTTTTTTTGTGTTTAAGCGAGCTCAAGGAGCCGCCATTGCCGGAGATGGATACAGAAGATGAAGATGACTGGTGGTGGCAGTGAGGGGTCCAGAAAGGGGGCGATGGTCTTTGGAACGAGAATGGGGAAGGGGTCGGGTCCGAATGTCTACACCATGAACCAAACAGATTTCTCTGATGAGATCGACTGGATGAGGAAAATCCGAGCAATGGGAAGAACGGTCGTGGTCGGTGGTTAGGGATGGTGCTAGAAGAGATAAAACAACAGAGAAGGGAGGTGGTAGGGGAGATTGTGATGGTGAGGGAAGAATGCTGGTGATAGTGATCGGTGGTGGTGGTTCGTGGTCGTGGTCGTGGTCAGGAAAGAACAGAGTTGTTGGTTTGTGGAAGAAGAAATGGATAATAAAGGGTCACGGGTCAAGGGAGGGTTAATTGGGGAACAAGTAAAAAACTGAAAACAAAAAATATTCGAAAAATCCAATCAACTATGAATGATTAAATCCCATTTTAAATGATTAAATCCATAAATTATCTATAGTATATTATAAAATATTTGAAAAAAATACTTAAAAATCATTTTTTATACATGAAGTACTGTTTATTGATGTATTTTACTTTAAATTCAAGATCAGAAGTAAATTGTGTATAAGTACAACTTATTAAAGTTTTATGTTTGAATTCGTGTAACTAAATGTAGATAATCATAAACAATAGAGAATAACCATCTAATTTTAAATATAAAAAATCTAAAATATAATTAGTATAATCATTGAGTTCTAAAAAAATACTTAATTATTATTTTTATAAAAAATTATATTATTAAACCAGAAAAATGAATTAAAGAATTTACAAAAAAAAGAGAAATTTGAAATAGTTAGTTTAATACTAATATCAATATTTTTTTTTTCAATTTTTTTTATGATATCTTCAGATTTATATTTTATTCAAAAGTAAAAACATTATCATTTTATCAAAACCACATAAAACCGTACTATAACATCGACTGAGACAAAAATAAATAAAACAAAATATTAAAATCGAGATGTATCTCGCTGAATTGTGCGAGTATCTTTCTAGTTTTTTTAAATGAAAACTATTAAACTTTCTTATTTTGAATGATTTAAGTCGTTGAACTATTTTTGGAATGAAAAACATAATACTTTATCATTTTGAATAATCAAATCAAGAAACCTAAATTAGTTATATAGTTCCTAAACGCAAACAAACGATATCACTCCCCTTTGCCACTCTATGTCGTCCTATTGTTGTCCATTCAGGAACTTAATCATTCAAAATAAGAAAGAAAAATAGTTTTTTCATTCCAAAAAATAGTTTAGAAACTTGAACATTCAAAATGAGAACGTTTAATGGTTTTCTCATTCAAAAAAATAGTTTAGTGATTTAATTATTCAAAATGAGATAGTTTGTCGGGTTTACCTAAAACTTTCCCAAAAGGAAAAAGATAAAAATAACTTATTTAACAGACATATTTAAAAACAAAATGAATTACAAACTACAATGATTATATATAAAGACCATGGACGAAACACAAAAACAATTTTTAACAAATTATATATAGGGTTTGACCTTGAATATTCAAAATTTGGCTATGAATGTTTTCATAGTCGTTTAGTGTTTTTATTACAATTTTGATTCATGTATATATGACTCTCAGTAATGTAATTAAGCACTTAATTTGCAGGAACTGGTTGCAAGAGTGTACACTTCCTCAAGTTTGAGAAATAAGATTGTTGATAGCTTACATAATCCATTTAAAAGAGAACCTTTACATTAACCTTATATTGGAAGTTCATGAAGTAGTTGTCTTACTAGCTTACATAATCTATTAAAACCTGAACCTTCACAATAACTCTGCTGTGAAGGTTCATGAAATAGTTGTCTTACTAGCTTAC
>NC_037534.1:13810682-13824278 GCF_001531365.2 Cynara cardunculus var. scolymus | reverse complement strand
AGCTTACATGATCCATTTAAAACCAAACCTTAACATTAGTTCTACTATGTAGGTTTATATAATTGTTGTGTTACTAGCTTACATGATCCATTTAATATTGAACCTTCACATTACCTTTGTCATGAAGTAAGAGGCTCTTGGTGGTTATTTGCTGTTGTTGGTTAGATATGTGTATGGCGTGGTGAGCATGAGCGACTGGTAGGAATCTTTGTTGATTAATCGTTATGGCCAAAGTATTCATTAGGGGCGATCATTTTGTCAGTGTTTGCTGATATCATATGGTGTTGTTTAGAAGGTGAAAGCTCAAAGGATTAATGGGTCCAATTGACCCTAAGGTTTGTTCATTTGTTAAACATTCTCACTAGTCAACAACCAATTTGAAGCCGAGTTGTATTTGAAACTAAGTGGAAAATTGAAGCTGATGGAGTTGTGGTACTTGAACAATGAAGAACTGTAGGGGAAATCCAGAAAATTAGTGAAGAAAACATTGAGTGATAATAAGAACTTGGATAAAACTTGAGGCCGCGTGAGACCTCACTTTCTCTAATTGATATTTTGACCTTAATCTGCTTGGGTATCATGAAATTCACTCTAAGATGATCCCAAGTTTCCGATCATGACTATGGCAGAAATGATTTCTTTTTAAACTTATTGTAACTGCTTCTATATTAATGCCGAGAATAACTCTCCAATAAATGAAAATGATTGCTGAAAATTAAGAATGAGTGGTTACAGAGAAGGCAAGAGATCACTGAACATTTGTGAACCTTCAACTATGCTGAGCATCAGTTAACCATCAGCTAGCTTAACACTCATGAACCTTCAGCTACGCTGAACATGAGTGAACCATTAGCTAGTTTGAACATTTAGTGATTTGAACGTATTGCCATCGTCTAGCTGAACCTTCAGCTAGTAGACCCCGCTGGTAGCTGAACATGAAGAAACCATCAGCTTGCTAGTGTACCATCATCTATATAGATCTGAACACAAAAGTTGATAACTTTCTAATGCAAAATGCACGGCCCGTGCCAATCTGAAGACCAAAAATGTACGACTCGTGCCAAAACGCACTACCCGTGCCATTCTGAAGGCCAAAAATGCACTGGTCGTGCTCAACATTCTATATGCAACACGACCCCTGCTCTTTTCTAGTGTAAATGAGCACGACACATGCCTGCCATCTGCCACTTATACCCTTCCTATACCAGGCCATTCGACAATCCCGAGTTCTGGGTAGCTTACACGAGTGTGCACTCCACACCTCCTTGCCCTTGTTATAGCTTAACTAACAACCCCATATTCCCTTCGTGAATCCAATTACATAAAATGAACAAATCATTTTACAAAAATCACCAACATTCCTCCCCTATTTTAGTGCAATTTTTGATTCACAAACAATTATTAATGTCGAAAAACAAACTCATACATGGATGAAAAATATCTAGAAGATTGAATTTCCATATTAGTACATTACATGTTTCAAATACTCAAAAATCCAAGTGTCCTATAGACTAAACCCTTCAACTCACTTGAGTACCAGAAAATAATATACACATGAATTTAAATGACTCTCTAAAGTTTAAACTTGACACTATAACATGCCATGTGTCCTTATCCATTCGTGGGTGTATATAAAGCCAATTCCAAGCTTCTTGAAGCGGCCACACGTCATACTTATATAGGTAGTTCCTTTCATCATACACCTGCACCTGCACTCTTACGAAATAACTATTAAGAAGTATACATTCAACCTTCTTCACTTGCGATGTCGAACATATACCTTGGGATGATCAACTTGTGCTCCAATCTTTTAGTGTGATCCTTCCTATTGAATTCCACTTCTAACATTGTATTAGAAGGTAATTGAGTATCACACTGTAATAGATTTTAGATGGACTTTAATTCCATACCTATCACTGACTTGTGAACCAAGTCCCGAGCTAACCCTTTCGTCAAGTGGTTCTCTACATTTTATTGTGACCAAACAAATTCAACCGAAATCACCCTATTCGTGATTAATTCACGAATCATGCTTTGTCTAATATCTAAGTGTCTAAACTTGCCATTATACACTTGGCTATAAGCTTTAGCCAAAGTAGCCGCACTATCAAAACAGATAGAAATAGACAATATTGGTTGTGTCCATAATGGAATTTCATGGACTAAATTCCTTAGCCACTCCATGTCTTTACCGACAACAGTTAATACCAAAACTTTCGGCTCCATAATCGAACTCGTGATGCAAGTTTGCTTGTTGGAAGCCCATGAGATGGAACCTCCCACAAGCAAGAATACCCAACCACTTGTTGAAGAGTGATCTTCTAAGTTGGTAATCCAACTTGCATCAGAATATCCCTCTAATACTAAAGGAAAACCAACATATGACAAACCATAATCTATGGTTTTTTTCAAGTATTTAAATGCTCGTCTTATTGCTTTCCAATCTTGAGTACTAGGACTACTAGTATACTTACTCAACTTTCCTATGGCAAAAGGAATATCCATCCTAGTGCTTGTAATGGCATACATCAAGCACCCGATAGCCTTTGAGTACTCGAGTTGTGACACCACTTCACCCGAATTGGGCATAAGCTTGATCAAATGAAGTACTCACCGGAGAACAATCAAAGTGATTAAATTTCTTTAATACTTTTTCAATGTAATAAGGGTAATTGCAATCCCCTTGTTCTTACGTTTGATCCTTATTCCAAGGATTACTTTCGTCTCCCTCATGCATTTCATGGAGAAACTTGATGACAAAAACTCTTTAGTTTTATCAACTTGATTTTGGTCGGTGCCACATATCAACATGCCATTAACATACAAACAAATGATCACTCCATTACCGAATGTATCTAATTTTCTATAGACACACTTGTGTGCTTGGTTTAACATAAAACCATTAGACAAGACAACCTCATCAAACTTTTGATGCCATTGTTTGGATGCTTGTTTCAGCCCATACAATGATTTTACAAGTTTACACAACTTATGCTTAATCTCGGGCATAACAAAACCTTCATGTTGTTTCATGTAAACTTCCTCCTCCAAGTTAACATTCAAGAATACCGTTTTGACACCCATTTGGTGAATCACTAGATTGTGAATAGCTCCTAAGGCTATCAACAATCTAATCATGGAAATCTTTGCAACCGGGTCATAAGTATCGATCATGTTGCATAAAGCCTTGGATTACCAATCGAGCTTTAAACTTTTCGATTGATCCATCCCAAAATCCCTTACTCAGTCCCGAGTAGGCTAATATAGTGTTCACCAGTTCTTTGAGAAGTCTATTTTTTCGTTCTACTACACCATTTTGTTGTGGTGTATACGGCGTCGTAGTCTCATGAATGATTCCTACGGATGGAAAAAACATGGAGTTGTAATACTCCCCACCATTATCGGTGCATAAACATTTTTTATAAAACAATTCATTTGCAATTCAACTTTCGTTTTACAAACTTTAAATTTGTCCAATGCTTCAACTTCTGTGTGTAACAAATATACATAGCAAAACCGTGAAGCGTCATCAATAACAATAACAACATACCTTTTATTACAAAAAGATGGAGTTGAGTGCAAATCACAAAGATCACTATGAATCAAACACCGACGAGTCCCTTTTCACGTTAGGAAAAGGTTTCCTAGTGATCTTTGTTAACATGCAACTTTTACATTTTTCAGAAAACATGTCAAAGGTTGGAATTAAACATTCCTTTGACATTTCTTTCATTCTTTTGAAATTCAGATGGCCAAGACTTGCATGCCATAAAACAGATTCAACAAAATCTGAACTTGAAACAAAAGTAGAACTTAAAAAAACTTTATTATTCAAATTCAACATAAACATGCCATTTATCAAATAGATGAAGCTTGCAAAGGAGCCACTTTTTGACAAGATAAACTTGTTGGATTCAAACACTTGCCTATATCCTAACTTATTCAAGATACTACCGAAAACCAAATTCTTTCGAATTTGTGGTACATACAGAACGCCTAAAAGTTTAATTATTTTGCTAGAACTAAACTCAAGCCTAACTAAGCCACGTCCAAGAATGGGTGCACTCGACTTGTTCCCCATGTGTAGCTTTGATCCGTCTCCCAACAGTTCCAAAGATTTGAAACGACGTCGATTCTTGCATACATGACTCGTAGCACCCGAGTCGATCCACGCAACATCATCATTCTACACATAAAAATGAGCCGGATATTAGTGGTCCATAACTCTAATTTGAATTAAAACTAAAGTCAAGAAATTGATGTTGTCGTGGACTTTGATCCTTGGATCCTTGATCACGACCACTAGTTCTTGCCCCATACTTGCTTTTGCCAACCCAACAATCACGCTTGAGATGGCCAGCCATCCCACAAGTCCAACAAGTTAATATAACCTTCTTGTAGGGCTATTTCTTGGTTTCATAGAACTTGAATTTTCCCTTGAACTTATTAAATTTACCCTCTTCCACGATGTTCAAAGAAGGAGGAGAAACCTATTGTGCCTTAGGTTTCTTAGCCTCTTGTGTCCGAAGTGATTCCTCTATGTGAAAGTGACTACCGATTTGTACAAGAGACAACTCATCCTTCTTTTGTTTCAACATGTGTTTAAAATCTTTCCCTGAGTGGGGCAGTTTATTAATAATGCTCAATACAGAGATGAATTCATCTATCTTCATATCATGTTGAGCTTATTGCCATAGAATGCACAGGAGTTCATTTTATTGCACTATCACATGCCCTGAGTCCACCGTTTGGTAATTATTAAAATTAGTAATGAGGAACTTATTACTAGAAGCATCCTTGTCCATGTACTTGGACTGAAGAGATTCCCATAAATTTTTGGCAGACTCACTATTTTGATAAATGTCAAAGAGAGAGTCACATATACCATTTAGAATGTGGCCACGATAAATGTAGTCGTCATTCTTCCATTTGACTCGACGCTGAGTCATCTCCAATGTCTCGTCCTCCATCACCTTTGGTATTAGAGTACTCAACACATATACCACTTTCAATGTGGTCAATTGAAAGTGCATCTTCTTTTGCCATCGTTTGAAATCTATGCCTTCGAATTTCTCGAGTTTGGTGAACTTCGTCCTCATGTCTCCCATGATTTGATCACTCAACATTGTTTCTCATGTAGAAGAAAATATCACTTACGATGGTCGGGGAAGCCAAAATATTAGTGATAATAAGAACTTGGATAAAACTTGAGATCGCGTGAGAGCTCGATTTCTTTAAGTGGTATTTCGACCCTAATCTGCCTAGGTTTCACAAAATTCACTCAAATTTTAAACTTAGAGAATCGTAACCACTCTTATTTTAATGTCAAGAATAACTCCTTAGTAAATTGGAATGATTGATGGAAATTAGGAGGGAGTGGTTAGGATAAGGCAAGGATAAATTAGAGGGTAATCACCAGCTAGACAAGATGAGGCAATCCTTTAGTAAAATCGCTGAACACTTGTGAACCTTCAGCTATGATGAACACTTGTGAACCTTCAACGAGAGACCGCTGAACACTCATGAACATTCAACTATGTTGAGCATGAGTTAACCATCAGCTAGCTGAACACTCGTGAACCTTTACCTACACTGAGCATGAATGAACCATTAGCTAGTTTGAACATTCAATGAATTGAACACGTTGCCATCGTCTAGCTGAACCTTCAGCTAATAGACCCCTCGGGTAGCTAAACATGAAGAAACCATCAGCTTGTTAGTGTACCATCAACTATATAGAGTTGAACACAAGAGCTGATCACTTTCTGCCACAAAATGCAGCGGCCCATGCCAATCTAAAGAACAAAAGCGCACGACCCATGCCAAAATACATTGCCCGTGCCATTCTGAAGGCTAAAACGCATTGGCCATGTTTAGCATTCTGTCTGCAGCACGACCCATGCTCTTTTCTAGTGTAAAAGAGCACGATCCATGCACTGCCATCTGCCACTTGTACCCTTCCTACACAAGACCATACAACAATCCTAGATTCTGGTTAGCTTACATTAGTGTGCACTCCACACCTGCTAGCCTGTGTTATAGCGTAACTAACAACCCCATATTATCATTGTGAATCCAATTAAATAAAATGTACAAATGATTTCACTAAAATCAGCAACAATAATGTATGCTAGAAATTCTCAAAATATTTATGGGAATATGGTATTTTAGTTAACTTTACTTTACATCATATTCTTTTGTAAAAACTTTGTGGTATTTTTAGTTGTTTATATGTTAATGATATTTAAAAAAATGGAAAAAAATAAAAAATTTGTGGTGTTGGCTTATATAATTAAGTTTGTTGTGAATGTTCATTCAATTGATCTTTAGGTAATAACAATTTAAATAGACTTTTCATACAATAAATTTAGTATCATTAAGATAATTGATACTACATTGGTAATTGGGTTATACAAGTTATTTAAAGTTGAAATTGGAAACAAACTATCGAAACAAACTGTTTTATCTTTACATTAAGTTTGTTATAAAGGTTCTATCAATGGATTTGAAGTTAAAAACAATTGATACAACAAATTTAGTATCATTTCGTAAATTGATGTAATCAAGATTAAAAACATCATAACGTCAAACGAATATACTAAAACTTCATAGAAAGAACGTCAGTAGTAGACCTAAACCTTCACATGATACTTTATGTGAAGGTTTCCAAGTCGTTAGAAAACAAATTGTAGCATCATTGGCTCATAACAATTATCTAATAGACAAGTTTCTCCAAAAATATCATCATAACATCCATCCATCAAATGCACTGTTAACCTTTATGTGCTCTAGCTTCGGTTCACAAATTGCCATCACCAATTGAAGTAAAGAGATCCATGCTCTCAACATCTCTACTATCTCATCTCTATGTTGACTCGAAATATTTGTTGTCTTCACTTTCTTTTCGTTTTTAGATGAATGTTGGGGTCTTGGGAATGTACTTATGAGCCTCAACAATTTTCTCTGCTCAATAATGTCATGAAGTTTTAATTACATGCACACCCTTACACTGTATGTAGAGATGAAAACATAATATGGATTGCATGAAATAAAAACGTCTGGATAAGGACTTATTGAAAAAGTGGTTACCTACGCTAAAATGTCAAATAGATAGAGGTGCCTATAAAGTTTACGGAACATTAACCAACACAAAACAACGCTCCTCCAAAAAATTCCTGAGGGGTAAAGTTACAACTACCATACGACATCTATAGTAGTTTAGAGATTCTTCTACATGCTTTTCCCTATCGCATAACAGAGATAATGAATAGAAATGAGTTTTTTCATATTAGTTAAAGCTCACAAGCCTCATATACCAAGGCTCTTTTTGTTGTTTCCAACTCATGACCTTCGAAAGTGGTAATATGATTAGATATTAGTAGTTTCATATTGAATTAAAACAAGAATGGGATCACATAATAGTGTTTGTTGTGAAGGTTCACTGAATTGTTAGTTCAAAACAATGTATACAATAATATAAGCATGAAAAAGGTAAGCATGGCAGGGAAGGATATTGTTACCTTCAATATTCACGTCACTTTTATTTCCAAAAAATGTGGAATTTGTTTCAGAATCTTTGCCACTATCGTCCAATCATATTGCTTAATCTGGATATTCTTTTAACTTGGCTACGATTGTTTTGTTAACCTTTGGATTCTTCGATCCATTTTTTATGATTATGTTGAAATATAAACAAAAAACACAAAATAAACAACAATGAAGGGCTTTCAAGAATAAACATATAGTTGTTGTATTTGTTTCTTAACTTCCCGAAACATTCTTTTTTAACATAGTTGTCAAGGCTCCAATATGCCTCAACAGAACCTTAACATGGGTATATCGGGAACAAAAAAGAAACAACTTCATAGTAAGTTTGCTAGAAAGGTTAACAACAGATTTAGTAAAAAGGATGGATTGTATATGTGCTGCAATATAGATTACACATACACAAATTCTTGCGAAGGTTGTTTTTATTTCACACTTCAGTGGCAGACCTAGGAATTATGTTCAGCAGTGCACATCTGAGGTCAATCAACGAGTCGTAAAATCCTGTTGATGCGGGGGAAGTCATCGTGATTTACCCCAATAAAAAGTTAATTGTTTCAATTTGGTGAATAAAATATATTTTTTCAAAAGAAAGCGAACTTTATATTTTGAACAAGTAGCAAGACAATTTGTCTTGCTCGATGTGGCTTTAGCCGAATTACGTCATTTATAAGGAACTTTTTTGGTTTTTTGGTTGATTTCTCAAGATTTTCTAATTTTTTGGATTTTATTTTGATTGTCCTTTTTTCTTTCTTTTTCTAGGTTTCTAATTTTTTTTCCTTATACATCAAGGACTTCTACTATTAAATATCATATTTTAATATAAATTAACTAACCAGATTAAAATAACATTAGGGTTTTGAGCATGTGAAAAATGACATATAAGTTTAGTGCAAAATTAATTTAAAACAGATCTAAAATTTAGGACAAATAAATAATGAAATAAAATAAATTTAGAGCAAACCTAAAATTTAGGGTAAATAAGGCAATTTAATAATAAAATTAAAGAAATCTAAGACAAATAAATAAAATGCAATACATAATATGCTTGAAAAATACGAAATAAGGGAGATGATGGATGATTTCTGGGTGGTGATTGAAGAGCAGAAGTGGGAACAAAAACCCATGGTTTAGAGATGTTCCATTAAAATATTGTTGATTCTCTCTTAGTCATTTGATGATTTTCATTTTTATCTAACGAAAAGTATTTAGTTCTCTCTATTCAGTTTCAATTATCATCATTGAGTCTGTTTAATGATCGCTAAACAAATATTGTAATTCTCAAGAGACAAATATTATTCAAAAAGACAAAACTCATACCCACAAGAACCTTCGGTAATATCGAAAGATAAATCTGAACCTAGAGACAAGCAGTTCGTGATATGATGCCGTTTTAGTGATAACAAGCTTGCCTACAAATGTGTGAAGTCTACTCAAGATTCAACATACACTGAAGAAACTTTAGAGTTATTTTAGTGTCAGCAATCAAATGAATCTTGTTGATCAAGATTAGTTTTTGTCTTATCCTCCTAACACACAAAGGACAAACCCATACCTCTCAAAGTAAAACACTCGTACGGAATCACCCTATTGTCTCTAAACGTGCTTACATAATTTTTGAAAGACCACTGTTCATATACGACCAAAAGCTTGTATATATGAAAATAAAGGACAATCTCACCTCTATTAGCTTGCCACGTGTCTTGTACTATCTGACTTGCATTTAATGCAATAGGTATAAATAGCCAAGAAGTCCCTCCTCTTCAAAGAGTGTTCAAATCTCAAAATACCCAAGAAGATACATCCTCACAAGCATAGACTTCTTAATCTTGCAGAAGTTACATTTACTTCAAGTGAAGAACACGAACTAAGCTCTTCCTCTAGAGAAGTTATTGCTTCTTCTTTTAGACAATCTTTTCTTTCTTGCTTTCTGTATCATATGTGTTTCCTAGATTGTTTTAGATAAATTATGTATCTTATTTTATTCCACAAACAATATGTAAATTATGTATTGATCTTCTTTATCAATAAAGGATCTTAAAAAGTGAAAATATTTGTATGTTTGTATTCACCCCCTCCCATTCTACAAACTGTTACCTTTAAAACTCTTGTAGATTCGTCTGAGACCAACAAATATAAGCATGGTCAATCATAGAATTTTTAATGCCCTATGTGAAAATGCTAAAAAATGACCTGATGCATATTTTTTAAGCCAATGAAACGACGAAACATGCGATTTTTTTAAAGGGTTTGGAACCTAGTCAATGTAGGTGTCTCATCCCTACGATGATTTTCGTTAATTATAATAAAAATACTAAAAGGGGACATAAAAACCAAAACCCCAATTACAAAATATAGAATGATAAAAAGATAAATCCTAAATTAAGATCGTGCTTCCTTCTTTTTCGGTTTCCCTTTTCCAAATTGAAACTAACACAATAAAAACTTTATTTCAATATGTGGAACTTAATAGACAAAAAAAATATAATTAGTTTTTAACTAAATAGTAAATTACATCGAAATTTCTAACACCCCCATCCTGCGTGGTAAAAGATGGGAGATGCCACAATTGGTTTTAAAAAAAATCAACGAGCATTATATAAAACTGAGCATCTAATAATTTACCAAAAGATAATAATATAACCACAAACGGAGATAACATGTCTCAAAATACGATCCCAAAATACCAGTATGTCTACATTAGTCATCAAAAGTTAACAAAAGTATGACGTAATGGATTATCTTCAATATTGTCATCTCCGTAGCTCTCACCCCAAAATCCCTGCTAAGTCATGTACCTGCTGAGGAAAAGAAAATTCCGGCTGAGCTTAATGCTCAGTGAACATATAATAATAACTAAACAATGAATATGAGATAACAAGTTTAAAAGAAATTTATAACGCTAAGTGATAATCCAAAAGAAAGTCAAAATGCCCCGAAAGCATGTCAAGGGTCCGAAGACCAAACCGCATCACGAGGACGCATTGTTCCCAAATGATGATCAGTCCGTTAAGGCATAAGTGATGTAACGCCCTAATTTTTTTTTTTTGAGAATGTTACGTAATCTGAAACAAATTCCTAAATAAATACTCCAAAAGACGGCTAAAATAATACCGTTTAAACCGTTTACAACGGAAGTCTTTGAATCAACCAAAAATTAACTTAAGTTTCAACCCACCTCATACCAGGTTAAGTTACAGAAGATTGACACAACACTGCTAGACAAAAGACTAAAAACAAGATGATAATTAGCAACTCTTTAAGCGTGTCCTTTGCCCTTATCCAACCTCGAACTACCTGGTCCTGAGATGCATATTATAGTCAGCTTATAAAGCTCAGTGAGTTCATGGTTTGCGTGAGTAAAATCATATCTTGACATATATATATGGCATATATGCATGCTTTATAATAAAAGTCACAGCTTTAAGAAAATATATATTTAAAACACTGAAATAAGAGATCTCATAATGTTTAGTCAGGTATGGGTCATTTAGTCACAAACACGCCCTGGGTTGATAGGTCAATCGTAATTGATCACCCACTTATCCGGGTAGTGTTTTATACTGGTCGTGACTTACTGGTCAAATACCCACCCTTGAATCATAAAACTTTAATATGGAATAGCATGCTAGAGTTATTCGAAAACTGATTAAACACATAGCATGCAACCATTCACAAAATAACATACATGTAAAATATATCATAACATGTATGCAATTGAAATATCATGTATACGTACACATCATCAACAATTCATATCATGCAAAAATGATTTGTACTTAGTTATGCATTCCAGTGAAATCTCATGAAGACTCACCTGACAACGAAGGTTGCTTAACTAATGTCGTTGACTGGTAACCTACAATTTATAATAGCGAATAGCATATAAATGATTAATTTCGCCCAAAGGCTAACATACAAGTCAACTTACGGTCGACTACGTCGACTAGGATCAACCTTGGTCAACTATGCTTAAGAACGTTCCTCACATCAATTAAACTTATAGGAACGTGAGTTCCAACATAAGGTGTATCGTCTAGCTATATATCTTAAAATGACATCATAAACATGATTATTAAGTTATCTATTATATGATAGACATGTTAATAATTACATATTTCGAGTTAAAAGCGTTCTAATAATCACAAAATTTAAATGATTCATTCTAATTATCCCAAAATAATTACATAGTTAAAGTAGTAAATTTCAACCTTGACGGTATTTTTATAAAGCAAAATGGTCACGCATTGCTCAAAATACACATTCTTTAATTTTAGAGGCATTTTGGTAATTTTATAAAAATAATAATATAAAAATAAAGTTCATAGACCAATCCCCAAGATATATGGCTATTTCGGTAAATTTTGGAAGCAAATACGCAAAATATTGCTAATATACCGATTTTTCATTTCTAGGGTCATTTTGGTAACTAAACAAGATAAATAATCGAAATTGGGTCAAAGATTGCATTTTACGAAATATAATAGACTTGATGAAAGTCTCATAAAATTATATTGGATAAAAAAAATATTTTCTAGAACTTCAGGGATTTAAATGTTAATCTCTGAAACATAAACATTTAACTAATATTAATAATATCAGTGCATCAGATAAACAAAACTCGATGTTAGCTCACTGGTTAGTGCTCGAGGGTTTCATGGCTGAGGTCATGGGTTTGAATCCCGTCCTTATTGCCTTTATTCCCATTCCTTTTTAAAGGTAAACGGATGCGGGTCTTGGGCCGGGCCAACCCGGTCCGTGACCCAACAACGAAAACAGGAACAAAAACAAAGAAACAGCAGCAGCCAAAACAGAAAAGAAAAGCAGTCAAGGCCTGCACATTTTCAAGCTTAAAAAGCTTGAAAATGGTTCGTTTCTTTACTTTTTTTCTTCATTCTTTTTACGCCAAACTGTTGATCATCTCTCTCAGTGATTTGATGATAATCCCTTTTTCCTTTTCATGTTGTATTTGTGTTTCTGTATTTTCAGTTCCAACGATCATCACTGAGTATGTTCAGTGATCGCTGAAGAACTTGCTTTGTAAATTCATCAAAGAAAGCAATACTTCAAGAAGACAACACTCACACCAAAGAACCTTCAGCGAACGTCGAAGACTGAAACTGAAGATTAGAGACTGGCGAGTACGTGATCTGAAGCGGTATTCAGTGATTATAAATCTGTCTACATATGTGTGAAGACTGCTCTAGCTTCAGCGAATGATGATGAGACCTCCAGGTCATTCCAACATTCAGCGATCAAAGGAAGCTTGCTTAGCACGATTGTTGTTGTCTTGTCCTTATGCACACAAAGGACAAACCCATACCGTTGCAAAAGTTAGTACGGTACGGAGCCGATTAGTTGACTCTTTGTCCACCAACTTTAAGCAAGGATGTATGCTCAAAAATAGTGCTTTTGTACTATTCATTGTAGCAAAGGACAAGCCTTCCTCTTAAGGCTTGACACGCACTCTAAACCCTACCTTACTGCATTAAATGTTCATTTAATGCATTGGGTATAAATAGAAGTGTTTCTTCTCTATGCAGAGTGCGTGCATCACTCTCCAACCTAATTCTTACTTCAAGCATCCTCTAGCTTAAGTAAAGGATCTTTCATATAGCATTCTCTTTTCTGTGTTTGCTATAGCTTCGTGTGTAACCAAAGATTGTTTAGATAGGTTTTTMTTTACCTTATCTTTCCGCAAACAGTCTTGTAAAATCTGTATTGATCTTCTCTATCAATATATATTTAAACCTTGTGTTTGTATTCATCCCCCCTTCTACAAACTGTTTCTTATCTTGTAGACCCTTTCGGGACCAACAAGTGGTATSAGAGYAKTGTTTTCTTTCTTTCCTTGTGTTTTGTTATTTCTCTGTATTAATTTATCTCTTCTTATATAACTTATTGCTTTCAAATGGCTTTACATATTACAAACACACACACACAAGATAATGGCTCCCTTGCCAAACCTCCCCGGTTTGTCCGTGACAACTTTTGTCTCTGGAAGAACCGGATGTCCCGCTTTCTGGAAGGTGTGGATCCTGAAATTCCACA
>NC_037534.1:13805043-13810582 GCF_001531365.2 Cynara cardunculus var. scolymus | reverse complement strand
GAGATATCAGTATGGGGTACCACCCCAAGAGCAAGATCAGGGCATGGGCATGGTGGGTAGTAGTTTATTTTCATCAAGTAGATTAAGTCTTCACCTCCCAACCCTTCTTTCATTGCATTTTCTTCTAGCCCTATTCCTTTTGATAGAAATCCAAGCAATTTGTTTGCCACCTCTATCAACATTTGTGTGTATTGCTCATTTGTTTCTCTAGGAATCCCATACATACAAATAAGGAAAGAAAAAGTATCAATTAATCTCTCAGTAACTGATTAGACCAAACCAAATTAGATCAGTATATCTATAACCCATCTGAAGATGGAGTTTGAGGGTGAGATGTACACATACATGTCCTCAACCTCAGAGTTGACCGGAATTTTCTATGAAGATTTATGGTTTGTGAGAGTGTCTGAACAATATGTAATATAATAAAAATGTAATAACTTCATACACATTCTTTTGTCCTAATTTTTAATTTTCTAAATAATAAATATATTTATCATAATTTATAAAAATTACCCTTTAAAATAATGCTTCTTTTTCCCCTTAAGATTTTTCTTTAAAGTAATTTGGGACATAGTAAACAATTAAATGTAATTATGTATTTCATGATTGTCATTGACTTCTTTTACATTTTACCTACTTTTTATTTATTCATTAAGTCATTATCAATAAATATAAATAGTTAGAAATTGTCTGATTGATTTGAGCTTGGACTTCAAAAGTCAAAAGTGTTTGGTTGTCCCAGGTTCGAATCTAAGAATGAATAAAAATTCTCTTGTGGCTACGGAGGTTCAAATGCGATGACTTCAGGCTACTCGTAAAATAGGTGGTCACCCTAAGATTAGTCAACTTACCTAGCGGGTTGGATATCCAAATTAATAAAAAAAAATGGTTGAAATTGCCCCTTCTAGATGTGAGTATGCACTCGAGTTTCATACCTTGTGAGTACATACATATATTTTTAGAGTTATTCTCTTTGGGTTCATTTTTTATCTTTTCTTATAATTGTGGATGCCCCAAGTAACTAAATGTGTATTATGTTTATATTGGGAATCAACTTTCAAAACTTCTCATTTCGTAAACTGAATCAGAAAGCTTTGTTTTTATCTCTATTTTGGAAACATGAATTTGGTAAGAAGTCACTTAGAGGAGGACTTTTAGAAGTTGGTTTTGCAAAATAAAAATGAAAGTAAAGTTAGATTTCATTTTGATACCTATTTATAACTAGGGATAGCCTTATGTATGTTTGAACGGGCTTTCATGCATCCGTTTAACTTATTTTCGTAAGTAGGATCTTTTTTAAGGTATGAAAAGTGCACCCCTCAAATTATTTACGTAAGTAGGATCTTTTGAGGTATGAAAAGTGCACCCCCTAAACATTTAGGGGTGCTCTGAGATGTTAAAAATACAAGAACATTAACCAAAAAACTGGAAAAAAGAGTATCCCAAAATCAACCAAAAAACCGAAAAAAGTACCTCAAAATCAACCAATAACAATCCCTCAAAATCAACCAAATTCTTTTAGAAGTCCCACAAACCGGTGGAATTCGGCTAAAAACACATCAGGTGATCTTACAGGCTTTCATCTACCTTAAAGTTCAGAAAAACTCTGGATCTGTCACTGTTTATAAAAATTCTGGATCTGTCACTGTTTATAACGAGTTTTAAAAGTTGGACGGGTTATTATAATTTTTAAAGTACAATAATCAAATAAGAAATGAAATAAAATAGTATTATTATCTATTACAATTTGTTTGTGGAATTCCGCCTTTCACTTCTTATACTCAAATCTCATTTCTCTTTGTTTTCTATGAAAATGAACTTACCCGATTTTGTTGAAGTGATTGAAAATAATCTGCAATATATTATTAATATATTGTCTACTGAATACTACAATGAATAAAACGATTACCATCTGGTTTCTATGCGACTAGTTAAAGATTGTACGTTATAGAAGCCAAGCTAGTAACATTAATGAGAAACCCAATTTTAAGGAATTGACGAAAATCTATAACCCACAATTTTAGACGACATTGCATGTACTTTTGAGTAGAGATGCTTATTAAGGTCCAAAACCTGAAACCTTAATTCCTAAGGGTTAAACACCAGTTAAAAGCAAGAGTTAGGACCAATTATAAGACAATAAACGGTTAAAGCCTAAAATTGAGACTAATTGAGTCTCAATGTGGGACTGATTAAAATAAATAGCAACAACACACACATGTGTGTAGGGATTGGTTCGGTTGAGAACAGTATTTTCATTGCGAACCGGACAATCTTCAAGATGCGCCACGTGTTTGGGACATTATCATGAATGTCGTAAGAAAATCCGTATCCAGTTTTCATGAAAAATATGGACACATGACAGGTTCTGATGGTTCTCTAATTCGCAATGGAAATATGGTTCTCAAACTAATTTTCTAGTATATATCTATGTATTATAGATTATAAAAAAGTTGACTTTTCTAAATCGAACCAAGTTGGTCAAGGACTAAGGCCCACTACGGACTAGTTAAGGATCAACGACTTTGAAGCAATTAAGTTTATAAACAAAATGTTAAATACACGAAATAGTAATATACTTTCAAAAAAAATATTATTATAACATTGTATTTTCATTTTTCCTTATTCCAACAATATATTTCTAAACTGTTTTTTATTAAAGCATTATACTTTGAAAGTTTACCCGTTATATCAATGAGTAACCTTTTTAATTTGAAATAAGATGAAATGTCACAGATTATCAGGTTGTCATACCATGTCATCGTCCATGTGGGACGTCCACATGTAATGTATTGTTGAAGTGACATTTCTTATTACAATATTGTACTTTAAGAAAAAAATTAACTTTACATATCTATACTATATTATAAAACATTTGATAAAAACTCTTAAAATCTATTTTTTATACATTAAGTACTGTTTATTGATACATATTACTTAAAATTAAAAATTACAAGTAAATTATGCATAACTACAACTTGTTTAAGCCTCATGTTTGAATTCATGTAACTAACTGCAGATAAACATAATCAAATAGAGGATAAACATCTCATTTTAAATATAAAAAATCTAAAATATAATTAGGATAATCATCGAGTTCTAACAAAATACTTAATTATTATCTTTATAAAAAATTATATTTTTAAACAAAAATAAAAAAAATAAATTAAAGAAATACAGGAAAAGAGCGAGAAATTTTAAATAATTAGTTTGGTACTAATATCAATTTTTTTTTTCATTTTTTTGATATTTTGATGTTTATATTTTATTCAAAACTTAAAAACATTATCATTTTCTCAAAATCACATAAAACCTTATTATAATGTCGACTTAGACAAAAAAAAAATCAAAATCGAGATGTATCTCGCTGTATTGTGCGAGTACCCTTCTAGTTATTTAATAAGTATATTAATTTAATTATAAAGAATTAAAATATTCATCAATTTAACAATATTAAGTATAATCTATATTGCTAACATTTCAGAAAAACCGTTTAATAATAAATTTAAAAAATAATAATAATAAGAATGGATGAAATTAGAGTATAAGAGATAGGTAGGGTTGATGAAAGAAACCTGTAAGAAGGAGGACTGTGGGGCCAAAAGTGATAGTTAATGGCAGAAGGTGGCCAAACCCTATGAAACAAGTGATCCACCCACCCTTTCTTCCCTTCCACCTCCTTCTGCAGCTTCGTTCCATAACCTTCAAGAGCTTCATTGCTTGCAGGTTTGGCTATGGCTTCCTTCTCTTCCTGTGGCAGCTCAAAGAACTCTTTTCCTACTTTCTGTAACTTGCTTATGACTTCATTTGGTATCCCATGGTTAACCACCTGAAAGATTCCCCATTCTCTGCTGGCTTCTGAGATGGAGCCCACCAGTTCTCCGGCATCAGGGTGGCTGAGATCGATCACCGGAACCTCCAGTACCACCCCATGGATGGTGGTGCTTGCTGGTTGCTCACCCACTGGTCTTATGTACTCGCTTGGGATTGTGCCCTCTAGGTTCGAGACTGAGGCTATTTTCTGAACTCTCTCCACCTCCATTTTTTATTTATGTCTTGTGTTTTTGCTATCTTTCTTCATGTATATATACACACATATATATACTACTACGTTTCAAATGCAACCCATTATATTTGTACAACCAATGCAACTCAATAAAATTGAGATGTTTATGGAAATGATAAGAGTTCATTTATTATAATTTGAATATTTATGGAAGATGACTAACATTCCTTAATTATGATCAGTACTTTATATCGGAAAACAATTAAAACTTTTATGAAATCACATATTCATCAAATTAAATGAACGGTTAAGATTGAGTTGTACAAATGTAAAGAGTTGCATAATAACTCACCTATATATATGTGTGTGTGCGTATATATATATATATAGGAGCCTAATCAAATGAGAACTGTTTTGTTTGTGGTAACTGTAAGATCTGATCTCAATCACAAATCAAAGGTTAAATTAAGAAATTAAATATTTTTGATAATTTTAACTTAAAATATTAATTAAGAGCATATTAGGGATTTTATATATATCCTCTCTCATCTCTTCTGTTTCCTCTCTCCTGCGAAGCTTATTCAGCGAATCTTATTCCGATAAATCTTATGTGAACACAACACAAGATAAACATTGTGATACCTACAAACGATATTCACTGTGATACTCATATATACATACAAGATGCACAATGTGATACCCTTTATAAAACAATCAAAATAACGAAAATATACACTATAATATATTTCATAAAACAAAGAAATACATTGTGAGAAACGTGTAAAGTTGAAAAGGGTTATAAGAAAAAGCCTAAAAAGTAGACAACAGTTAATGAAGGAAAGGAGTGAAAAGGGGTGGGTAAATGCACCCCTATGCATTACTTAATGCACTTCTATCCATGAATTTCTTCCTCACACATATCAACATCAATACATGCTTTTTACATTTCTAATATTTGAATGACCTGATTCTGACATGAAAAAGGGTGCCATTAGCACTCCCTAGTAAAAAAGATGAAGGTCAAACTTTGAATCCCTAAATGGCATCGAAAACATTGATTTGATGTGTCAAATACATGATTACATGAGCAAAGAAAGTTTAGACGGAAAATACCTGAGTAAAGAAAGTTTAGGCTTGTGTTGAAAGTGGTTTCATTTGATCACAAAAAGAGTATGAGGATGACGTGGTTGAATAGGGTCCCTTCGATACAACTACCAAACGCATTTAGGATCGGAGGTAATGTGGACTCAACTACCACATCAACCTAATCATACCCCACACATCTTTATCATTTCATATCATAAAGTTTTATGTGAATTTTGTAAAATGTGACCCAATTATTTATCTCATTTAGTTATCAAAACAAATCTATAAATAGGAAATTGGTATTTTAACAATATTTCACGCATTTGCTTCTAAAATATACCGAAATAATCCTATGTCTTAAGGATTGGTCTGTAAGCTTCATTTTTATATTATTATTTTTATAAAATTACCAAAACGACCCTATATTTAGAAATCGGTATATTA
>NC_037534.1:13803214-13804943 GCF_001531365.2 Cynara cardunculus var. scolymus | reverse complement strand
TATATATATATATATATATATATATTCATATGATTGATGCACACATAATTTCACACATTAGCATGATTATACATAATAACTTATCATGCTATCACATAATCATTCAACAAATAATCATATAATAATTACCTCAGGCGATAATCAGGATCCAGTTATCACACAAAGATAATATTTACCCGCAACCACAAAATACAATTTAAAAGTATAAATCATAACAAGGTTTAAATGTTAAGGAAAAAAAATGGAACATACTTGGTGGAGGAAACATAAATCTTGAAGTTGGGTTAAATGCAACTTCTGTTAGAACTCGAGAATCATGTGCAATGTCTTCCCATCCAGCCCAAACAAATGTGAATATCATATTAAAATCACAAACTGCTAAAATATTTTGATAGCATTCACATCTTCCTCTTCCTCTATACTTAGCTTGTTGACTAACGAGCCCAACCTCATGTACCAAAGTTCCATCTAGCGCACCTATAACCCCTTTTTTTATGAAATAGAAAACATTAGAAAGTATTTATATATGTTAAGAATATTTAGTATATCAAGACAAAACATACCGAAAATGTTTCTTTGAGTCGTGTAAATCGCTCTGACATGTTTGGGGTTCCATCAAAGGATGTTGGCCCTACGACTTCTCTCGCAAATTCCATCATTCCTTTTAGTACTTCATGAAAATTTTTATTAATGGTTCGCGTAGAGTGTTGAAATCTCCGTTTAACCATTCTAAAGCGTTCATTGTGACCAATTATTGTCAAAAATATGGCCATTTTCTCTTCGACGCTCATATATCTACTTGAGTGCACCCAATTTTTTTCTTTAATATAATTGCATTGTAACATCCATCTTCCTAATACGCTTAATTATGTGTTGAAAACATCGACTTTTCGGATATGGTTTTAAGTATTGGGTTCTATCAATGGAATCTTTTTATTGGAGCTTGTAGGTTATCTCATTTCAGACGCGTAAGCGAAAACCGCATCGAAAACGAAGTCCCGAACAAAATGTTATGCAAATTTTTAGTGTTTAGGGGTCGAAACGGGTACCCAGCCGGGTCAACCCAACCCAACTTGAGATTTAAGTCGCAAATCATCAAACCAGCCCATTTTTAACCCTGTTTTCTCTCAAAATCAGTCCTGGTGTCATAAGGTGCGATTACACACACTTGGGAGTTAATCTATCCCTAAATCAAGTGTTTTATCAAGATTATTGAAGGATTTATAGAGAAATCAAAGGTAAAACTCATATTTATCCCTATTTGATGACATGCATAGAGTTTGAGTCCTTGCATGTGATGATTTACAGATGAAATCATGAAATTATGTTARGACTAAGTGTTATTATTAGTTAGTATGTGAAATCCAAGGATGGATTGTAAGATTTCTTGAGATTGTGATGTTAGCTCAAGAACAAGTGTTGACTTTTAGGAGTCAATWTGAGACACAATGAAATTAGTAGAAATTGATGTTTTAATCATGGTCTATCATTGATTTGTTGTGGAATTTGGTAAAAATAAGTGAAACTATGAATTTGGAACTTATTGGGCTAGTATTGGTAATGTTTTGGAGGAAAATGGGTGTTTCGAGCATTTGATAGGATGATTACAGCCCTGTTTTTTTGAAAAACCCATAGAAAATCATAGAAAATTCAAAAAACTAGGAATAAATAGGCCCTAGAAAGGTAAGAGAAAGGGCTACAACTTGTCTTTAGATCTGAATTGGTGATT
>NC_037534.1:13801926-13802384 GCF_001531365.2 Cynara cardunculus var. scolymus | reverse complement strand
CAGGGATTGTTTGAGCTTGTATGGAAGTCTTGGAGGTGGTTTTCCAACTTTGATTTGGAAATGGGATTCGACCACTTGGTTTGACATTCGGTTTAATTCAACCGAATTCTATTGTGAGTTTACTTGGATATATGTCTATTATGTGCTCTATAGGTGCATGTGTTACCCATATTGTATTCATAATTGTTGTTTCATAGTTACTTTTATTCTATGTCTGTATCACTCCTTATATAGACAATATTTACATGATAATTGAATTCTATAAACAAGAAAATAATCTTTATCAAAAACAGGATAAGCATCATCCTTCAAGATTCTGAAGATAGTCGTCCAAATGATAGACCAACCAGAGGATAGACCAACCCGAGAGGCTCTAGTCTATACAACTAGAGGGGCTCTGGTCCTGAAGGACTTTGAGACCAGAGGGACATTTCTATACAACCAGAGGGGCTCTGGTC
>NC_037534.1:13779562-13801792 GCF_001531365.2 Cynara cardunculus var. scolymus | reverse complement strand
TTAGAGACCAGAGGGACATTTCTATACAACCAGAGGAGCTATGGTCCTGAAGGACTTTGAGTCCAGAGGCTCTGGTCTTTACAACCAGAGGCTCTGGTCGTCCAGAGGGGCTCTGGTCGAGACCAGAGGGGCTCAGGTCGTCCAGAGGGGCTCTGGTCGAGACCAGAGGGGCTCTGGTCGAGACCAGAGGGGCTTTGGTCGTCTAGAGGGGCTCTGGTCGTTTTCCAGACTTGGTCATTTTTAGCACATCAATATATTCAGATCTTCCATTCTCGGCCCCGATTACTTGATACAGCTTTTAGAATCAATTTTTGTTCCTATCATTGTTCATGTGTTGGGCGCCGGTTGTCGGACACCTTTGGATCCGGGTGAGACAACCGGATGGGCTGTTCCTACTCATCTGTCCGGGGATGGAGGATGGGTATTGCAGGAAGATGAGTAGAGGGTTTGTACACCATCCGAGAGTGGACAGATACGGATTGGTCAGTCAAGCCTAATATTTGTATGTTGTTTTAGACTTAAATTGTTGGTTAATGTATTAATTGTGAATAGCGTGATTTTGATTATTGAAGTGTTTGTATTATAAATTCATTTGATTGTCTTTGTTGTTTCCTTGAAATTCTATTTCTCGTTAACACATGCTTTTGATAAATATTGGCTCTTATACTCCTAGATTTTCTTATAAATGTACTTACATGAGACATGATGTGCATGATATCCATTTAAACTCACTAAGCTTTGTTAGCTTATCTATTTAGTGGTAAACCTTTTAGGAAAAGAAGCTAAGAGTAAAGGGAAAGTTGTAGATCGTTGATGGTTCGTGTTGAAATCGAGGACCGTCATATTTTGGATTACGGTAGCTTATGCTTCTGGATAGCATTTGTCACTCTTTTTGGGTTGAAGTCTTTATTTTTTTTTTCCCGATGAATACTTTCAGCCCTTCAGATGTAAATGTTGATATAAAACTTATTTTTTGATGGTAAATATATATATATATATATATGTATCCCGTATTTTGTTGAGGTTGAACTTGAAATTTAGCTTAAGATCTATCCGTTAGTTGTGGTTCGATAACTGGTGTGTTACAAATATGGTATCAGAGCAATGGTTTAAGTGAACTAGGTACCAGAAATGGTATCTGGACTTAAACTTGGGCAATGAGATTGTATAGTAACTAAGTTTGATTTATACGGGATACGGACCATAGGAAAGATCTAAGTGGGTAAATGAGCATTATTAGTATGTTGTTTAATATTTTAGGTCTTTTTTTGTCATTTTCAGAATGATGTCTGCTCATGATGATCATGCAAGTCATACACCAACGAACCCGGATGTTGGTGGGCATAACCCGGATTTAAATGAGGGTGTTGAAACCTCACGCGTTCACTTGGAAACTGGTCCACTTTTCGAGGAGGATGCCCCTTTATCTCCTCATGGTGAACGACTGATGAAGCGGGTTACCGATTTCGTGCGACAAGTTCTTAATGAACATCGAAAGGAGGATGTTGTGAAAGGGAAGTTGATACGGGAGCCATTTCTCAACCTAAGTGCACCCAAACTTCGTTGAAAACATTCAAAACTAGTGGAGCAACTGAACTTAATGGGGTTTCAGATCCAATTGTAGCTATCGAATGGCTACTGAACACAGAAAAAGTGTTTCGGATCTCCAAAGTCTCTGAAGAGGATAAGGTTAACWATGCGACCGCTATGTTTATGAGTAGTGCACTGATATGGTGGGACGCAACCTACCAGTCTCTGAATGAGGCTGAAAGAAATAATTTAACTTGGGAAGGCTTCAAAACCATTTTTCACAAACAATACTATCCCCCTGACTTACTGAAACGGTTGGAGAAAGAGTTCATTGACCTTAAACAAGGAGATTTGACTGTGATGCAGTATGAGACCCAGTTTAATATGAAGGCACATTTTGCCTCACGTTTCGTTACCTCTGAACAACACAAGATTGAACATTTTGTTGATGGTCTGAGGAGAGAGATTAAAGAATTTGTATCAAATCGTGATCTTACAAGTTTTTGGAGAGCGGTTGAATGTGCTAGACGACGAGAACACGAACTTTCTCTCTATGGTGAATCCACACCCGAACCAAAGAGACAGAGAACTAAAATAACAATTTCTGTACCTGCAAACCGACCTAATCGATCTTTCACCCCAAGAAGGAGTCAGTCTCAGAGTGTTCCTCGAGCCCCATCTCGAGCCTATTCTATGCAGGTATAATATTGTGAATACAAGTGAAGCGAGTATATGAATTGTAGAACTAATACAAATTTATTGCAGTCAAACACACCTCACGCATGCCAATGATGTGGCAAGGTGCACTCGGGACGATGTTTCTCTGAACCGTCCAAAATTTCGTATTATTCCTATGGTGAAGTTGGGCATATTCGTACAAATTGCCCAAGACGAGACCGAGCGTGTTATACTTGTGGAGCTTATGGACATCGTCAGCTTAATTGTCCAAGTGCCTAACGTGAGGGTAGTAAGGCCTCAGTACAACAACCAATAGTAGGAGATTCCTCAACCCGAAAGGAGGAAGTACCAAGAACAAGAGTTAGAGCGTTTCAAATCACAGCAGAGGAGGCTCGGGAGGAGCCGGAGCTCGTCACTGGTATATTTTTCATGAATTCTCATCCTGAACGTATATTCAAGAAGAGAAATAAACAGCTCTAAAACGTACCTTTTCTTGACTACGAACTAGTCTCAAGAACCGCATAAATCTTGAGTTTTGCTAGGAGATGGAATCGGTTGGGGAGTGATGGAGTTAGAGAGAGAAAGATGAAATGGCTGGAAATTTGGAAAGTGAAGAATTTTCAAAAGGGAAGGGGTATTTATATGAGGATTCAATATAAAGAATAGGCTGACCTCTAAAGGCCCAAGCCCAAAAAGATTCTTATTTACAAAATAAAGACCCCAATAATTACAACTAAACAATTTTTTTTTTGACAAAAGATTTTTTTTTTAAACTCCACTCTTTCAAAATAATAATTGGCGACCAAATACAAAAGATTGGAGCCTTGGAAATTTGAATTTTTAAGAAGAACGAAACGAAAATATCGACTTTATTTTTATGTGAAATATTTCAAAACTTATTTGGCATTGCACGTACTAACTTGGTTAGCTACCCGCCGAAACGTGATCTAATTAGACTAATTAAGTAAGACAATCTCTGGTCATCGAGGCTAAATCCTAAAAAGACTTAGTTTTCAATCAGGATCCTGTAATAGAGTGCTAACCTGAAATCCCACAATGCAGAGTTGTCACAGTCTCCCCAAGCCAGAAAAATTTCGTCCTGAAATTTAATCGTCAAGATCAAATCATGGTTGGCCTTTTGAGAACAGGTGAGGATACTTGTTTTTCATGAAGTCTTCCCTTTCCCACGTGTACTCCGGTCCATGCTTGGAGTCCCAACGGACTTTTACTATGGGAATCCTGCTACGCCTCAACTGCTTAACTTCTCTATCCATGATTTCTATGGGTTTCTCAACAAAATGCAGTTGATCGTTAACTTGCACATCTTCCAGTGTCATTATTTGAGTTTCATTTGTTAGGCATCTTTTGAGATTCGATACATGGAATGTATCATGAATAGTGCTTAACTCTGTGGGCAAATCTAGCTTATATGCCACTGGTCCAATCATTTCTGCTATGTCAAAAGGGCCAATATAACGAGGGCCCAGYTTGCCTCTCTTTCCAAAACGCATCACTCCTTTCCATGGTGAGACCTTTAAGAAAACTTTATCGCCTTTCTGGAATTCTAATGGTCTCCTTCGATTGTCGGCATAGCTTTTCTGACGATCCCTTGCAGCCTTGAGTCGATTTCTGATTACTACAATCTTATCAGTGGTCTCTTGAATAACGTCGGGTCCAGTTAACTGTTTATCGCCAATTTCTGACCAACAYAAWRGRGATCTGCACTTGCGCCCATACARAGCTTCATAAGGCGCACATTGGATGCTGGTATGGTAGCTATTATTGTAAGCAAATTCCACTAATGGAAGATGCGTGTCCCAACTTCCACCAAAATCTATAACATAGGCTCGCAACATATCTTCCAAGGTTTGGATTGTTCTTTCAGTTTGTCCATCTGTCTGGGGGTGATAAGATGTGCTTAGGTCCAAACGAGTACCCATTCTTTGCTGAAGCGACTGCCAAAACCTTGACGTAAAACGGCTGTCTCTATCCGACAGAATGGAAGTAGGCACCCCATGCCTAGCGATGATTTTGTTTATATATATCTGAGCTAACTTCTCCATCTTGTAATTTCTCGGATTGGCAAGAAATGAGCAGATTTTGTCAATCGATCTACAATCACCCAAATGGCATCATGCCCTTTTTCAGATCGGGGTAACTTAGTTATGAAGTCCATCGATATCTGCTCCCATTTCCACTGAGGAATTTCGGGACCTGAAGGTTTCTCGTGTTCGGCATTGACTATTGCACAAATTGAGCACTTACTTACATACAGTGCAATGTCTTTCTCCATTCCAGGCCACCAGTAATATGCTCTTAAGTTCTTATACATCTTGTCTGCTCCCGGGTGAACTGAATATTTTGATCGATGAGCCTCGTCCAAAATAGTTGGCCTAAGATTGCCAATCTTAGGTATCCAAACTCTGTTTCCTAAATAATACGCTCCATCAGACTTCATCTGAAACTTGGACTCTATGCCATGCAAAATTTCATTCTTCAAGTTCTCCTTCCTTAGAGCTTCTTTTTGATCCTCCAGAATTTGAGTCTTCAAACTGGTATTCACCAAGATTCCCAAAGCTCTTACTCTTGACGGTCTTATTCCTCCCTTTCGGCTCAAAGCATCGGCCACAACATTGGYTTTGCCTGGATGGTATTTGATCTCACAATCATAATCACTAAGCAATTCAACCCATCTTCTTTGCCTCATATTCAACATTTTCTGATTGAAGATGTGTTGAAGGCTTTTATGATCAGTGTAGATGGTGCATTTTGTGCCATAGAGATAGTGCCTCCATATCTTAAGTGCAAATACCACTGCTCCTAACTCAAGGTCGTGCGTACTGTAATTCCTTTCATGCACTTTCAGTTGTCTCGAGGCGTAGGTAATGACTTTATCTTTCTGCATCAATACACAACCTAACACTTGATGCGAAGCATCACAATAGACCACGAAGTTTTCTGAACCCTCAGGTAAGGATAAGATAGGTGCATTACACAGCTTCCGTTTGAGGGTTTCGAAGGCTTCCTCTTGCTTCTCACTCCAAATGGACTTCTTATCCTTTTGGGTTAAAGCAGTGAGCGGCTGTGCAATTTTTGAAAATTTGCGATGAATCACCGGTAATAGCCTGCTAACCCAAGAAACTGGCGGATCTCTGTAGGGGTTCTCAGGGCTTCCCAATTCCTAATAGCCTCAATTTTGGCAGGATCCACCTGAATTCCTCTTTTGTTAACTATATGGCCCAAAAATTGTACTTCTTGTAACCAGAATTCACACTTGGAAAATTTGGCATACAATTTCTCCTTTCGGAGTACTTCCAAAACTACCCTCAAATGTCGCTCATGGTCTTCTCGGCTTCCTGAGTAAATTAATATGTCATCTATGAAGACGATCACAAACTTATCCAGGTATGGCCTACAAACTCTATTCATCAGGTCCATGAAGACGGCTGGTGCATTGGTTAGCCCAAATGGCATAACCATAAATTCATAATGACCATACCGGGTCCTGAAGGCTGTCTTGGGAATGTCCTCTTCCCGAACCCTCACCTGGTGATACCTGGATCGCAAGTCAATCTTGGAAAAATAGGCTACCCCTTAAAGTTGATCGAATAGGTCATCGATTCTAGGGAGGGGGTATCTATTCTTGATGGTTAGCTTATTGAGCTCCCTATAGTCTATGCACATTCGCATTGACCCATCCTTCTTTTTGACGAATAGTACCGGTGCTCCCCAAGGTGAGTAACTTGGTCTAATGAATCCTTTGTCTAGCAGCTCCTGGAGTTGGATCGACATCTCTTGCATTTCCGAGGGTGCCAAGCGGTATGGCGCCCTTGCTACTGGGGCAGCTCCAGGAACTAAGTCGATACCGAACTCGACTTGTCTCTGTGGGGGCAGGCCTGGTAATTCCTTAGGGAAAACATCGGGAAATTCTCGTAGTACTGGTACGTCCTCAACCTTATTCTCCTTGATCCTTTCGTTAATCACATGGGCCAGGTACACAGTATAATTCTTCCTCAAATACTTTTGCATTTTCATGCAGGATACCAGCTTAAACACTCGGTCTAGCTTATCTCCCTGAACCACAATTGGTCTCATTCCCTCTTGAGGAATTCGAATAAGTTTTTCTAAACAAACGATTTCAGCTTGATTTTTGGATAGCCAATCCATTCCTACAATTACATCAAAACTTCCTAGTTCGATCGGTATAAGGTCTATACTAATATCCTTATTAGCTAAGTTCAGAGTGCAATTCAAAATTACATTTCTAGCCTTGAATTCTTGGCCATTGGTAAACTCGATAACGAAAGCTTCTCTCAATTTCTGGGGTTTTAAGTTAATTCTCTACTTAAAGTCTARTGACACAAAACTTCTGTCCGCCCCAGAGTCAAATAAAATCGATGCAAATTCATTATTCAGAGGGAACGTACCTGAAACTACATTGGGATCCTCTCTGGCTTCCCTGGCTCCCAATTCAAAAGCTCTGCCTCGAGCCTGACTTCCTGAATTACCCGCACTAATCTGTCGATTCTGGTTTGCATTTGCCCTTGTTTTCCGTTTTGGGCAGTCATTCCTTATATGGTCTGGGCTTCCGCACTCAAAACATAAGCGCTTCCGGTAGTCCTTTGCCGTGTGGCCCCCTAGACGACACCTCTGGCAGATGATACAGTTCCCCCGGTGTGGAAATTTGCACTTTTTGCATCTTTCTGCATCGCCCTGCCTTACCACCTGTGATTGGGCTCCAAAGTTCCTTGTTATTCTCCTGCTCCTATCGAATTTCCCTCCAATTCTTCGGTCCCCATACTCCTCTATCTTCCGTTTTCCTTTGGCCAACCCTCCGGATCGCACAGCATTGTTTGTGAGTTTCGTGGCAATTTCTACCGCCTCTTAGATAGTCTTTGGATTGGCTGAGGTTATGTTTCCCCTAATTTCTGGAGACAATCCCCAAATGTATCTTTCAATTCGAACCTCTTCTGGTGTCACAAGGTGCGGCACCAGGTTTGCCAATTCGTGAAATCTCGTCGTATACGCAGAAATATCGTCCCCTTTCATTTCGAGGTTCCAYAATTCCATTTCCAACTTTTRGAGTTCACTCCTCGGRCAGTATTCGTCTTTTARCAACTTCTTAAACTCCTCCCAGGAAATTCGATTAGCCGCTTCTCGGCCTCTGGTTTGCACTAKAGTGTTCCACCAAGTGAGYGCCCTTCCTTGCAATAGGCACGCTGCGTACTCTACTTTATTCCCTTCGGTGCATCTGCTAATGTGTAGAACGGATTCCACGCTCTCTAGCCACGATAGTAATCCCACCGCTCCCTGGGTTCCATTAAATTCCTTGGGGTTACAAGCTCTGAAAGTCTTATAAGTACATTCTCACGGAGGTCTAGACTCAGAGTTTGAAGTCTGGTTGGCATTCAGTCCAGCAGCCACTTGGCTGACTATATTGGGTAGAGCAGCGATAAGTTTGTCAGATACGAGTTGCGCTATATCGGGGTTCTCCCTTCTTGGCGGCATTTCTTTGGATCCTAATCAAAATGGAATTCGTAAGTTTGGCAGAGCAAGGGTAATAGCATCCCAGATATTTCTATGGTACCTAAAAAGTGTTCTTCGTAGGGAAAATAATCAAGAAATACCAACACCATAATAAAATAAACTTATTTGTACAAATAATTGGCATAATATGCATTCTTCAAACGGAGCCCATGCATTGAAATTGGAGGATGAGTACAAGACGAGATCTCTAACGTCTGAACAAAAGAGTATCCTAATTCAAATTTTCTTCTAGATCAATATCCATCCTATGGTTATTCCTAATGCTAGCATCATCAAGCTACAAACAAACAACCATCTATACAACCTCTTAATTTCACGTCGGGCTGCAGCAGTAGCCTCTCTGTTCCTTATTAGGCTCTCATGATGTGCTTCCATTACATCGGACAGGTTTTTGAGGATGTGATGTTGATAACTCAGTCGAGTCTTGTGTACTTGAGTGTCCGCTGCAATTCTTCTTACCCATTCTCTTTCCGTTGGATTCATCCCTTAAGGGTAAGACGCAGGTATTCCGGTCACAATCTGAGTCATTTTGTTCCCTTCATGGGGGCGGGATGACTCCCCTACGACCCTCTGTGAGTTTTCAAATGTTACCCTTTGTGGCAGTGGGACACTCTTTCTGGGCGTGACCCTGGTTCTTGGACCGTGATAGGTTTGTGGCGGAATGTCAGGTACTGGCTCCGTCGGGGGTAAGTAGGACACTTGTGGTGTGACAGCAGCATCAGTTGAAGCCGTATCCTGGGCATACGGGTCCACCTCTTCGTTGCGGTTTGAGTTCCTTCTAGAGCGACCAACTACATATCCGGAATCATCAGCAGAATATTCACTCGGATCAGAAGACATTGCCGAGATATGTGACATGAACAATCTTAATTACTAAGGTGCATCCTCTAGCATAAGCTTAGTAATTCAATAGAAGCTTCTAAATAAATCTGAGTCATGACAAGCAGACTATATCCTCTCGTTACACTACCAGAGCTTCTGGTCGCAAGGCCAGAGCCTCTGTTGCAACATCAATACTTAGAAATTCTAAGAGATCCTTCCATCGATCCTCTGGTCTTTCTATCCGCCCTTACCAGAGCTTCTGGTTACGAGACCAGAGCCTCTGTGGCAAAATCTTTACTTAGAGAAAATCTAAGTAATCCATCCATCGGTCCTCTGGTTCCTCCTGAAGCACTTATCAGAGCTTCTGGTAACAAGGCCAGAGCCTTTGGTTCCTCATAGTGCATCTACCAGAGCTTCTGGTAACAAGACCAGAGCCTCTAGTTCCACTTCTACACTTAGAAAATCATTAAGCCATCCGTCCATCGATCCTCTGGTTTCCCTTACTCGTCTTTACCAGAGCTTCTGGTTGCGAGACCAGAGCCTCTATGGTAGGGATGGCAACGGGGCCGGGGGCATCGCGGATTGCACTTCCTATCCCCGTCCCCGATCCCCACTCCCCATCCCCATCCCCGTCCCCATCCCCGCTGGGGAATGTGATTACATCCCCATCCCCACGGGGAATCAGGGATCCCCAACGGGGAATCGGGGATTTTTCCCCGGATGTGAAATTGCATTTTTTGCTTGAATAAAGGGCATTATATTTATTGATTTGTAAATGTTTAAAGCTAGAAATTTCAGTAAAACCAAGTTGAATTATCACGACAAGTTATCAACCATAAAGTTTAGCCCACTAATAAAAACCAACTTACTATCTTATCAAGAGTAATGTTAGCCAAATACATCATAAAAAGTTCCAACAATTCAACTTAACAAAGTTTCTCAATCAAAATAAAATATATATATATTTCGGGGCCGGGGTCGGGGCACGGGCCGAGGACCCGAAGGGTATTCCCATCCCCGCCCCCATCCCCGTTTTTAAATTTGGGGATTCCCCATCCCCATCCCCGTCCCCGGTCAACTCGGGGATTCCCCGGTCAAATCGTGTACGGGTATCGGATTCCCCATCGGGTGCGGGTTTTTTTGCCATCCCTACTCTGTGGCATCCTCTATACTTAGAGAAATTCTAAGTAATCCGTCCATCGATCCTCTGGTTCTTCTATTCGCCCTTAGTGAAAATTAAGAAATCTACTTTCCAGCATCTCTGGTCTTCTTGACCAGCGCCTCTGGTCTAACACTTAGTGAAAATTGAGAAATCTACTTTCTAGCATCTCTGGTCTTCTTGACCAACGCCTCTGGTCTAACGAGGATACTTAGTTAAAGTCAAACGTTCTATCTTCCATCGACTCTGGTCTTCTTGACCAGCGCCTCTGGTCCTACACGGACACTTAGCAAAAATCGAGCATTCTAATTTCCTTCGCCTCTGGTCTTCTTGACCAGCGCCTCTAGTCCTAGGAAACGGATATTCATAAAAGTGCAACAAGATTCAGGCTTTTCAAAATTATTTCTTTTGCTGGAGCATACCTTTGTTAAGATCGATTAAGTTTTTCTCATTACATATAAATTAAGCATAGGTGATCAGGCTCTACTTAAACGATATGTAACAATAAAAACCCGCTTTAGAACACATGATTTCAGATTTCATGAAAATCATTTGGAAAATTTTTGGTTATAGTCGATGGTTTTTAAAGAAAACCAGCGTTCTCTATAACTGAGGCTCTGATACCAAATCTGTCACACCCCGCTAAAGCGGAAACACGGGATGCTAACAGGCAAGCGAGTCTTAGCAACAGTTATAAATAACACTATTTCAAGGTCGACTCAAAGTAAAATGATTCATCGACATAACAGGAGTTAAAATTTACACAACGTTCACAAATACATCAAAAACTTGGCTTAATCGATCTTGGCTCAAGTATGCTCCCTTACAATTCAAACCACTCACTTAGAACCTGAAAAGCATGGAAATAAAAATGAGGTCAACTACAAAGAGTTGGTGAGTTCACGGGTTTTCACATGCATAAAACATTTCAATGCATAAACCAAGTAATAGCAAACTTATGCGAATTCTTTGCACTTAATAAATGTAAATCCCTCACGATGTAAAACTTGAGACGCTATTGAGCCTTACCTGACCAATATGCCCCATAATTTTCGAACAACCAGAAGTAGCCCGTTCACTACTTAGGTCCCACGGTTCGATAAAGCACTAATTCAGCGGTGGTCCAAATTCCACATGATTAGGCTAGAAAACATAGGTAATTGTGCACCCCTTTTGGGTGGGACTGTCAACACAATAGCGGCTATCCACAATACCACGGCCCGGGAATGTACCTGAGTTAACAAGTAGCGTGTACGGACGGGGACTTTCATTTGAAATCATATACTCTCAAGCACATCAATTTAGCATTTATTCTAAGTGCGGAAACAATTGTCAAAACAATACATAATGAACCCGACTAAGCAGTTCCTTAGCCCAAGAGGTTCCAAGTAAAACTTGACTAAGCAGTTCCTTAGCCCAATGGTTTTGAACAAAGCATCGACTAAACAGTTCTTTAGTCACAAGTATTATAAAACATAAACATGCAAAGTTTGCTCATTCTCATGCTTTTCCCCCATAAAACGTATAAAAAGCATTAAAAGTGGGGCCGTGAGAACTCACTTGATTGGCGAATATCTGTGTGTTTCCTCTAGGGACTTGCTATGCTCGCTCGAACTTCCTGACAGACCAACCAGCGCCATATTACTTACGGTTTTCCTTGGCTAAGGCAGAGCAAAGTTGTTCTAAATGCAAAGCCACTAAGTGTTTTTATAAAATAAAGTCGGTTTTTAATTATTTATTAAAGGGAACCTTCTAAAATCCAAATAATGACATCATTTAATGTCATCCCAAAACAAATGATGACAGTCGTCAATTACCAAAACCAAGAGATTTTGAGTGGGTTTAACACTCTTTTCAAGARTAATCCACAATCCTTGAGCCACACGCCTTCAACACCGATTGCATGCAGCTCAACATTTTCAAGAATCAAAACTCTAACAAAACCATCATCTTCCAACAACTCCAGAAAACAAAATAAGTCCCGATTCCAACAAGTTTTCAAAAGGATAAATCCGATTAAAGTTGCATGCAAGTCCTATCACCCGAAAATGTGATCGGACCTCACATGCAAGGAATTTTTCTTTCTTTCTTGGGGATTAAAGAACTTGGGTCACGGATTATCATCCCAACGAAGACACACGCATGTCTTTGATGAATAATTTCTCCTCTTTAAATCCCATAAATCTTACTCAAAGAGTTGAGTAGGGAGGAAGATAAAGACTTTCGGACATCAAGAAGAGAAATAAACAGCTCTAAAACATACCTTTTCTTGACTACGAACTAATCTCAAGAACCGCAGAAATCTTGAGTTTTGCTAGGAGATGGAATCGGTTGGGGAGTGATGGAGTTAGAGAGAGAAAGATGAAATGGCTGGAAATTTGGAAAGTGAAGAATTTTGAAAAGGGAAGGGGTATTTATATGAGGATTCAATATAAAGAATGGGTTGACCTCTAAAAGCCCAAGCCCAAAAAGATTCTTATTTACAAAATAAAAGACCCCAATAATTACAACTATACAATTTTTTTTTTGACAAAATATTTTTTTTTAAAACTCCACTCTTTCAAAATAATAATTGGCGACCAAATACAAAAGATTGGAGCCTTGGAAATTTGAATTTTTAAGAAGAACGAAACGAAAATATCRACTTTATTTTTATGTGAAATATTTCAAAACTTATTTGGCATTGCACGTACTAACTTGGTTAGCTACCCTCCGAAACGTGATCTAATCAGACTAATTAAGTAAGACAATCTCTGGTCATCGAGGCTAAATCCTAAAAAGACTTAGTTTTCAATCGGGATCCTGTAATAGAGTGCTAACCTGAAATCCCAAAATGCAGAGTTGTCACATTACCCAACTCAATTTTTCTTTAATAACGGGATCACCTAAGTTCTTCCTTTTGACCCAAAACTATTCATTACATCTAAGTGGGTAAGTGCATAAAATTGAGGCATAGGATAAGTATAGTGCATCATTTCAATAGCATATAGTTCCATGTAAAAGATTAAGATGTACTCACTTGTAGGATTTAGGAGAAATCCCAATTTCTAGGAATTAATCGGTAGAAGGAAGGAAATCTTAAAAAATTGCAAGGGAGACGAAGAAAACAGGACAGCAGTGATTGTTGCTTGTTGTTTGCTGTTCGTGAAGGCACGACAGCGTCTACTGTCCGGCAAGGAAGACGAAGAAATAGGACAGCAGCGACTGCTGCTTGCTGTTTGTTGTTTGTTGTTCGCGAAGGCACGACAGCGCATGCTGTCTGGGCTAGGAAGACGGAGAAAATAGCGTCATACTGCCTGCTGTTGCTGTTTGGCGAAGCACGGCAGCAGCTGTTGTTCGGGCAAAGAACGTGAAAAAAAATAGCACAGCTGCATTGCTGTTTGCTGTATGGCGAAGCACAGCAGCGTTGTTGTCGGTTGTTCGGGCAAAGGACACAAGGAAAAATAGCACAGCCGCATTTCTGTTTGCTGCGTGAGATGGCACGGCAGCGCCGGCTGTCTGGTGTGGCACTACACAGGCATGGGCTGGTGGTCCAAGGTACGGTAGCGGCTGGAGGTGCAGGGAGCGGGAGTGGCTGGAGGTGCAGGTCGATGCCGGCGCTGAGATAAGCCAAACCGGCGAGGCGATTGTAGCTGCTGCTAAAAGGAAGTCGAGACCAAGCTCTTCCTCCCACGCCCAAACAGCAGCCGCCGATCAAACTGGGGGGTCTGCCTGCTCTTTACCCAGTGAAGAAGATGATATCCATCTTCTTTTCTCCATTTTTTTTCTTTTGCTGTTGTCCTTCCCCCACGGTGCAGTCCTCCCCTCCTAAACAAAATTCCTTACATTTTACATAGAGGTTAAGAACCTCCATGGAAGAGGAGAAACCTCAAGAGAAAAGGTGAAATGAAATGGGTAAGTCAAAAGCTGCAGCTACCCCCCCCCCCTTCTTTCACTCTACTGATTCAAAATCCCCCCCCCTTTCTTAAATAAAAAAACTTATCTAAATATATATATATATATATATACACACATATAAACTTTACAAAAAAGGATTAAAAGAAATAAGTGCTTTAAGTTCTAATTAGGTACATGAAAACGCGTACCTTCTAACGAGATGAAAACCCTTGTCGCGAACAGAGCAGGGAAAAAGGGAAAATTTTCAGGTGTTACAAGAAATATATTTGATTAGTAATTATTAGGGATGAAAGTATGTAACACAATTCAAATATATTGAATTGTATAAGATTTATTGTTAGTTATAAATTAAATATTTAATAATATATATAAGGGTAAGATTTTTTGTTAACCAAGAATATGGTGTTAACTTTGTAAACTTATTGGACCAATAATATTAATTCTTTAGTAGAGGTTACTTCGAATGTTGATTTAATGATGAAGGGCTAATAGGTAATTTTTATGGTATTTAATGATATGTTACAATTTTTCATGTGTAAGTTACTTTTTTGGTATTTAATGATGTTCATAGATATTCATAAGAATGTGTCATAAGAACGTGTTCATAACATAAAGTATTCATAAGAATGTGTTCATAACCATAAGACGTTCATAAGATTGTGTTCATAACCATATGGTGTTCATAGGTGTTCATTAAGATTTAATGAACATAATCACATTGTCCATATTAATGAACATAATCACATTGTCCATAAGTGAACTCATGCTCATATAGAGGGAGATGTCCATGTGTGTATTAATGTCCATAATAATGAAGATTTAGTTATTAATGACAATAGATCAATGTTCATATGAATATTGATGTCATTAATGGACAGTTACAAACTTTATGATTTTTTTTTCAATAATACCCTTGTTCATGTATGTTCATCTTAGATGATAATGTATTATATTATTAGTTATTACAAAATTGTCTATCATAATTGTTATCCATTGATTCACAAGATGAATGGTTGTGATGAGTTTACAAAGTTAATACCATAAATTGGGTTAACAAAAAAAACTTACATCTTTATATACATATATATATGGATGAAACGTGTGTGTCTGTATAGATATATTACACAGAATTTTTGACATGGCAACAATTTTCCTATAACGGGTTATTGGCTCTAGGTGAGTTGTACAACCAAGGGAATGCTACATACTATTTATGAGATCTTTTTTGATCAGTTTTAATTGGTGGAATTTAGGCATGGCAACAGGGTGGGGATGGGGCGGGTTTTGTAATCCCCGGCCCCGACCCCGGTCCCCGGCGGGTACGGGGATTATCATCCCATCCCCGGTCAAATTCTAGCAATCCCTGGTCAAAACCCGGTAAAACCCCGGTCAATCCCTGGTCAAACCTTATAAAAAGTATCCTTTAGTTTGATTTTATCGGGGATCCCTGGCCCGACCCCGGCCCCGGCCCCGGTTTGAGAAACATCCCCCGTCCCCGGTTTGAGAAACATCCCCCGTCCCCTGCCCCGTTCTCGATTTGAGTTTACCGAAGATCCCCAGCCCCGGGACCCGTTTTAGCGGGGAATCCCCGTCCCTGTTCGGGTCGGGTGAACCGGGTTTCCCACCGGGTCAGGGCAAATCACCATCCTTAGTGGAATTTGACCATTAAGTCACACAACAGTGACACGACCCATTGATGGGTGATCAAGCAGGACATACATGTCAACCCAAAACGTGTCAGTGACTAAATGACCATACATGAGTAAACAATTTATGAGATATCTTTTATTTCAATGTTGCATGTTTCTAAAAAATATACATACTATTTGATATAGAGTTTACGAGTTAATATGTGTGATGTCAAATGATTTTACTAATGCAAACCATGAACTCACTGAATTTTATCATGTGACTATAGTATTCATTTGTGTGGTAGAAGGATCGAGTTTGAACAAGGGAAATGGATACGCTTAGAGATTTGCCTTGTTTATTTAAGTTCAGAATTTATGTTTAAAAAATTATGTTTGGATCAGTTGTAATGTAACCCGATATAAGATATATTAGCTTCTAAGTTACATTTGTTTTTATTGATTTGAAGTCTTCTAATGTAAGCAATTTAGATTTTTATTTAGTTGTTATTATAGAGTATTTTTGAATAATTTGTTTTAAATGACGTGATATTACTCATAAGAGTGTGACATATTTTAAGAATCGGGTTAATTTTTTAAATTATATATAAGGGGTCATTTAAGGCAAAACTCGGTTGTTTATTAAAAATATTAGTTTTGGTAATTATCCATTAAATTTTTAGGTAATATTTAGGGGCAAATTGCTCTTTTTTTTTGTAAATCTCTCTCTCATTTCTCCTTTCTTCGGTCAAACTTATTATGGCGTACACACTGCAAACCAAGAATTTCTAAACAGTATGCCACAAATCGGTTGTGATACACAATGTGATACCCTTCTAAATATGGACTGAGACTAGTTTTGATATGGGGTTTTAGACCATACATATTGTGATACTCACTAAAAACAAAACCTCTGTGATCGATAACAATGGCAAAACTTGAATTTGGATCCTGCATTCCTTCTAATCAGCCGGAGCAAACCACAACTCGTTGTCTTTTTTGTTTACCCACAAAACCCCTACCATTAGGTTTTATGTTGTGAATTCTTAAGGGTAATGTGTGTTATCTTCTATAACATGCCACCATTGTTGAGCTTCATGGATCTCCATGGCTGTAAGCAATGATCAAGTTGTGTATTTCCATAAGCTACCCTAGTAAAACTGTTGAGTAACAAGTGTTCTGCTATGCTTGTGCTTTCTTGGTTCCTATCGTCTACAAATTTCTTCAAACCACCAGCCTAAGAATATAGCTTCCATAAATCGAAGCATCTTCATATTGTATACTTTGAGTTTTTACTTTTACCCAAAGTCATGAATCCGCCATTAAAGAAAGAGAAGTCAGAGAAAACAAAACCAATGAAAATCAATTTGATTGAGAAATTTAAGGAAACTGCCTAACAGATAATTGTTACAATACAAAAGAACTTAAATTTGAATTTTAATTATTAAAATTACGAATACTCCTTTATTGATTAATTAAATAAAAAAAAATCAATATCTAAGTGATTGGTTGTGTTTGGATCTCACAGTTATCACAAACTACTAAAGTTTCACTTGATTAAACGCACACACACACACACACACACATATATATATATATATATATATACACATGCGAATGATCGTGTGAGAAGGAGAGTTAAACTGAGAAGCGTAAGAAAAGATCTAGACCTTTGATCACCTTTAATATCAAACCCATCCATGAATCACACTTGATACAAGGATTGATCTGATACATCTCGGTCCATCTCATCATAATGTGCATCCAAGGGTAGAGATCATTTCTTACACTTCTCACCTTAACTATCATTCTCACCGAAACTCTACCCTATATATATATATATATATATATATATATCATTTCTTACACTTCTCACATTAACTATCATTCAGCTATATGTTGCTTTATCTAGAGTTAAAGGCAGGTAAGCTTTAAAAGTATTAATTATAAATTATGATTGTATAATTAGCAATAGAACAAAGAATGTTGTATATAAATAAGTATTTAGTAATTTTTGATACGTGGTTGTTATTCTAATAATATTTTAACTACTTACCTTTCCATAATTTTATTTACATTATGTTATTATAAATTTTGTTTTACCGGTTCTTAATATTTACTCATATTATTATTAATTCTTTATGAAATGCATATCACTTTCATTTAATTTTTGTAAAATACCCCGTGTAATATACGGGTTCGAACCTAGTGTGTGTGTGTATATATATATATAGCTGATTGGTTTAAGCTTGGGCTCCAAAGGTCAAAAGTGCCTGGAGGTCAGGTTCAAATCCAAGGAAGAATAAGAATCCTCTTGTGGCCACGAAAGTTCAAATGCAGTGATTCGCCGGTGGTCACGCTAGAATTAGTCGGCTCGCTAGAGGGTTTGATATCCATGTTAATAAATAAATAAATATATGTATGTATGTATGTATGTATGTATGTATGTATGTATGTATGCATGCATGCATGTATGTATGTATGTATGCATGTATGTATGTATATATGTACGTACTTACGTACGTATGTATGTATGTATAGGGTTGAGTTCACGTGAGACCAACTTGTTTTCATTAGACCCGTGAGACCATTTTTTACACTTAAACCTTCACAGCAAAACACCGTGAAGGTAAAAAATTGTCGAACCGTCATAGCAAAAACACTATGTGAAGGTTAAACATGTTGGTCTCACGTGAACCCAACCTTATATATCTATACTACATATATAACCATTTAGACACTTATCTTAATTACAAACAACAAGGCACAAAGTACTGCCATTTTATGCATAAATTTCAAAAAACTCTTAAGGACAAGTTATAAAGCATAATGTACAACTTGTTGATGCATTGACTTTAACCCCTCCACCATCACCACCAAATAAGAATGCTTCAACTTTTACTTTCCCATTTCAAATTCAAAATTCAAAATCAAAGCTTCAAACATATCACCCTCTCTTTTCTTCCATATTTCAACACTGAGTCAAGAGAGAGTTTGAAGAACAGCAGGAGGCGGCTTCCGATTTGAAGATCTGGTATCCCTCTTTCTAGGTTTGAAGAACAGCAGAAGAACCGCACCACCGTCCAGAGACGATCAAAACGGATTCGGTTTCTTGGTTCGTTGTAATGAATCGATGATCGTGAACGAATCGTTTTTGCTTGATCCTGATGAGTGTGCATATAACCAATCGAAACGATTTCAGACTTCAAATTCATGACCAAGACGACTGTACATATAACCAGTTTTGGAGTATTCATTTTCAACAATGATTTCCCTGAGGTATTGATTTACATTTCGTGGCTCCCTAGCGATTTCTCTGAGGTATGGTTCATTTTCATTTCAAAACCCAGCGATTTCATGGTCTTGATTTACGGGGTTCTACAGCTTCATCTCTGTTTTACGCTTTGTTTTTCTTTCTACCTCATATAGCCGATTTCATCTTATATACACACACACACACATCTGTTTCTTCATTGATTTTTGTGGGTCTATTTCCTTTTCATTTTTGTGGGTGAAGAGCAGCTTTGGAAATTGGGGATCTAAAGAAGATGCTCGGAAATAACCCATGGATTTTCTTTATAATGTTCAGAAAGAAAAAATTGGGGATCTGAAGAAGATGCTCAGTAAAACAAACGAGGTTCCGACGAGAGAGACAGGAAGTTCTGTAAGGGTGGCTGTCCTTCTCCTGCCACCACATGATCGGATCATGTTGAGCCGGTGAGTGCCCTTGATTTTCGACAAAAAAGCAATAGCCCTTGAAATTATAGAAAAAGAAATCTATATACACAGATGCTATTGTTACTGTTTCTGTGCGTGTATATGTGTTTATTTATGGATTATTATGAAGAAAACAGTACTCATCATGAATGGAAGCAACAAGCAATATTCAAGATTTCTAGCGAACAAGCTGTATTAAACCTTTAAGAAGGGATCATTCTTATATCTCTTATATTTGTTATGTTTAGTCTATGTATAACACAGTTGAAAGTATGGGATTGAAGAGTTTGAACTACAACCTCTTGAGCTATATTGTAGTGGTAAAGCAAGAAAATGCAGTTGGGTCACCCATGCCTAATGATATTAACCTTTTATTCTTATCCTCATCAATACTTGCCATTAAAATACCAAGAATACCCTTTTATGGTCACATTTGTTGGTGTCTCCATCTTCAACTTCACCATTTTTACACAGATAGTAGCTCTGCAACAACTCTGTGTGTGCATTAGAGGTGCTCAAATTACCAGCCAACCCAACCCGAACCCCCCAAAAAAACTCAATCTGAGATAACCCGACATATAGTTGATACAAAATTAGACCAAACCATATTTGTTGGGTTGGAATTGGGTTAGGGTTATTTGAACCCAACCTGATGCCTTTTTATACACTATGGAGTTAATATGATCCTTAAGTCTTGATTACAACATATGTGCATTAGATACTAAACCAACCGTAATTAGCTATATTAAAAGTAATATTACAATTTCAACCTTGATTTACGGACTGTGTAGGCTCAAAATTGGTAGCTAAAGGGACTACTTTATGTGAAAATCAGAAGCTAAAGGGGCTGTTTTCTGGCTAAATTTCAGCAGCTATAGGGTTGTTTTGTGGCAAAAAATCGGCACCTAAAGAAGTTGTTCCGTGGATAAAAAAACAGCAGCTAAAGGGGCTGTTTTCTGGCTAAATTTCAGCAGCTACAGGGCTATTTTGTGGCAAAAAATCTGCACCTAAAGAAGTTGTTCCGTGGATAAAAAAACAGCAGCTAAAGGGGCTGTTTTCTGGCTAAATTTCAGCAGCTACAGGGCTGTTTTGTGGCAAAAAATGGGCACCTAAAGAAGTTGTTACGTGGATAAAAAATAGCAACTAAAGGGGATGTTTTCTGGCTAAATTTCTGCAGCTACAGGGCTGTTTTGTGGCAAAAAATCGGCACCTAAAGAAGTTGTTCTGTGGATAAAAAAAACAGCAGCTAAAGGGCTGTTTTGTTGCTAAAAAATCACAGGATTACATGACGATTCTCCCGCAAGATCTGACAGCATGTTTTATCTAAGGTAATAATCTTGCTCTTTTACCTGTTTCTTCAACTTCTATAAACTTGAAAATGGTTATCTTCATCTGAACCTTATTGCATAATGCTAATGTCGTCTTTGTCACTGTCTTTGGACTTCAAATTCTTTGATTAATGCTACTTTTGTTGATGGGTTGTTCTTACTTAGTCGTCAAAACCGTGATTCCTTTGTGATCATCATGCATTGTTTATGGCTTGAAGGTGAAATTTCTGTTGAAATACGGAATGTAAAAGTTTGATTCAAGTAGAGAAAGAGAGCACCAATCGATAGAAAGAAAGTCTGGAACATCGGCAGAAACTCTAAAGCGGGAAGTAACAAATTTGGTTTTGCCATTGCAAGACTTGGAGAAGAGTGACGATGAAGATGACAACCACAACGACATCGTTTACTTAATAATACTCTTCTAAATCTCTATTTGTTTTCTATGAAGATCATCTTGAATAGCCGTTGTTTGGTTTTCAAAAAGCCCAAATTGCGGCCTTCAAGAAATTGGGAACCATTAATATTACTCGGTCTCACAAAAACCGGCGATTATTATCCAGATCACCTCTCCGGTGAAGACCTCGTCGAGTTTGTTTCTTGTTTTATGGGTGTTCTTGTATAATCTTTATGAGCGATACTAAGTAAAAATCTTATCTTTTTGTCTCCCCGCTTTGGGTTAAGATCTTTCCATTGGTTTAATCTAGACAAGAAAGTGCGATTTATGGGAAGTTTATATNGTAAAAATCTTATCTTTTTGTCTCCCCGCTTTGGGTTAAGATCTTTCCATTGGTTTAATCTAGACAAGAAAGTGCGATTTATGGGAAGTTTATATGTTCATTAGATCTCTACTTATGTTTCTTTCTTGTTTTATGGTGTTTCTATAATATTTGTTTTAGGAGCTAAAAAGACTTGAACTTGAATTATGAGGCATAATGATTCTGGTATGGTAACAAGAACCAAAAGAGGGGTTCAATAATTGAAAAAGTTGGGAATGAGATGACCCATTTAAAGCAGACAAAGGAATGAGAAGTGAAAGGATTCTTTCTCTCAAATTCAAAAGGTTGGTGAAAATTAAAGAATTTGGAGGGTAAAACTTTGTTATTAATAAATGATCTAGATTTTATCTTGAATTGTTGTTTTATGGCAACAAACAAGAGTTATCATCTCGAATGACCACCTAATAAACCGCAAGTTGTGGTATCGTAGTCTCTTACGTCTATTTACAAAATGCAAAAGCCAAAGTTGCAGGCTGCAAACAGCAAGGAAAAGTGTCTTTTGATGTTGTTTGTATTTGTAAGAAAATTTAACCCAAAAAGAAAATTCAACTAAATTTAAATTCAAATTTTTGTAATGAGCTCTGAGTATATGGGTTTATAAACTCAATATGTGTGCAATTATTTTGCCATTCGATCTTGTTTATACACCATACTAACTTTCAACTTTATATATTAGTTTACTTATAAAATAACCACATAAACTTATAATTCAAGGATAAACTAATATTTCAAAATTGTAATTCACCCGCGCTGCATCGCGCGGGTATACCACTAGTATATATATATAGACTTGGGATCATGTGAAACCAGCCTGTTTTCGTGAGACCCGTGAGACCAACATTTTACACTTAAAACTTCAAAGCAAAATGCTGTGAATGTGAATTTTTAAAACCTTCACAGTGTTTTTGCTGTGAAGGTTCGACTTTTTTTAAACTTTCACAGCGTTTTTGCTGTGAAGTTTACGTGTAAAAATATGGTCTCACGTGTAAAACCCAAAATTTGAGAATAAATAATTTATCTTTATTTACAATTTCTATTTTTAATTATATTAAATAGAAATTTAATAATAAGTCTAAAATCGGGCCAAAAGAGAAAGAAAAGTCAAGCCATGGGCGAAGGTGTAATTTCGCGATAGTTAGAGGGCGGGG
>NC_037534.1:13775884-13777802 GCF_001531365.2 Cynara cardunculus var. scolymus | reverse complement strand
GAGACAGGTACAGGTCGGACAACTCAGGGAATGCCAGTGACTATAGGTCACATGACAAGTGGCACGACCCAGTAATGAGTGTCTAGACAGGAGCATAGCAGATGACTCAGGAAATGCCAGTGGCTAAATGACTCATACCCGACAGTTAAATCATGAAATCTCATATGTTCAGTATTGCATGTTTTACAGAAATTGCATGTTACAAGTTGGTTTAAAGTTCACAAGTTGAAATGTATGACGTACAATGATTTATGCACGAAAACCATGAACTCACTGAGCTTTATAAGCTAACTATAGTATGCATCTCAGGCCCAGGTAGTTCTAGGACGGATACAGGCAAGGGAGAGGCATAGGGAGTTGCCTATTGTCATCTTGTTTTAGTCTTTTGTCTAAAATGCACTGTAATGATCTTTTGTAACTCAACCCCAAAAGTAAGTGGGTTAGAACTTGAGYTAAGCTTGATAATTTCAAAGACTTCCGCTGTAATAGTTTAGATGGTTTTAAATTAGCCATCTTTTTGGGTGCATTTTTGAAGGAAAAGGATTCAGATTACGTAACATTTCTCTTGAATGAAAATGAGGGTGTTACAAGTAGGTATCAGAGCCTTAGTTTAAGGTAATTAGGCTAAAACTTGCTTAGCTTAAGCTTAAACTGAGAAGATTGTTAGTACTTTAGTTTAAGGTAATTAGGCTAAAACTTGCTTAGCTTAAGCTTAAACTGAGAAGATTGTTAGAGCCTTAGTTTAAGGTAAAGAGGTTAAGATTTACTTAGCCTAAGCTTAAACTGAGAAGATTATTAGAAGCACATGTTCATTGTGTAGTAGCGTTGCTTAGCATGCGATTAAGCTTGATCCTACATCACTACTCGACTTAGTGATCCTTTTTAAATTGTAGGAAAAATGGTGCACACCATCCACACCAGATCTATCAGACGTGGTCGCAGGCGTGGTTACGGAGCACGTAGGACACCGCACGGGCTAAGACCAAATAGGAGACCCGTTGTCAATCGCCGCCCCAGCGCCAGTCATGTTTCCCGCTCCCGGTCCGGAAGTGATAGTCTGGCCGGCGCCTGTGAGGTGTCGTCACAAGAGCCCAGCGGGAGGAGGACCACATCCGAACCATCGATGGACTACACGCCCCGCACCCCGACGCGTGAGGACATGATGGAAACTATAGAGGCCCTGGAGGGCGAAAACACAAGGCTAAGGGAGAGGTTGACCCGAACCATAGATGACAACACTAGACTAAATGAGTGGCTGAACAATCTTCAGCGGGCACATGTCGAACAAGGAGGAGCCCTAATCGAGTTGACTGAAGAAAATGCAGATTTGTCGGACCAGTGTCATGCCCTGATTTGGGATAAGGTTGTACTTGAGCAAGAACGAAGGATTGCTACTCGCCCCGTAGGCACTAAAATCAAGGACAGGATTCGCTTCTATAAAAGAGTGACCAAAGATTATGCGGGCGTAGTAAAGGGCTATCTCTCCAACTGGGTTCGATGCATCAGAAATGGCCCAAGGGCTAGTGTGCTGTGGCGTTCCCTACCATCTACATCCTATGAGCAGTGGTTGAGGGACCCTTATCTCCCTTATTACCCAGCCGATCAGTTCTAGACTTAAAGTCTTTTTGGAAGGAGAGGGAGAGAAATCTTTTGAGTATAGAATGTAATAGTGAAGGTCTAGATAGCTGACCAAGCTATCAATAGATTTCTTTTGGAACAATCACATGATTAAGTGATATGTCAGGATTTCGTGAATCCCATCTTTTGTAGGTAAATGGGATTTGTAATATCTCTCTCCCCGGGATTTTATTGACATGGAATATAAATATATCTTTTGAGCATTACGAAATTTTCGACGCGAATTTCTTATTATGCATTTCGCCTATACATAGTGATTATTTATATATGAATGGAATGA
>NC_037534.1:13769166-13775549 GCF_001531365.2 Cynara cardunculus var. scolymus | reverse complement strand
ACAGATGGCACAAGTCCTCCGGGACACATTGCCAGACATGCTTAAGGAAATGTTAGGCGACCGATTTAAGGATAGTGAAGAAGGAAGGGAAGAAAGTGTTCAACATGAGAACACTCAAGCCATCGGGAATGTGGAAGTATCTGTCAAGGAGAAGGAAGAATCGCCCATCATGGGGATCACCGAGTTGGCAGCAAAAGAGAGAGGATGTAGCTTCAAAACATTCAAGGGCACCGGGCCAAAGGAGTTTAAAGGAATAGAAGGCCCAGTTGGCCTGAAAAACTGGATAGCCAAGATGCAAAGCTGTTTCAAAATTTGTAGATGCACGAAAGAACAAAAGGTAACTTATGTTGCTACGACCTTTGTGGACTATGCACTACACTGGTGGGAGACTGAGTGCGCAGTCAGAGGTGATGAGGAGATTGCTGCCATGGCATGGGAGCAAACATGGCAGCAAATGAAGAAGATGATAATGGATAAGTACTGCTCGCAAACAGAGGTGAACAAGCTAGAATCCGAATTTCTAAGGTTAAAGCAAGGATCGTTGTCAGTACAAGAATATGTCAACGAGTTTCTTGAAAAAGCAAGGTTCGCCAAGTATCAGGTGGCCACCGAGGAGAGAAAGATAGGCCGTTTCAAGGATGGCTAAAAAATCGAGATCAAGCGGTATGTAGACATGACTAAACCAGCCACGTTTGTACAAGCAGTGGAGATGGCAAAGGTGGCGGAAGAGAACAACGCTAGAGARGGTAGTGATAGAAGARAGGCGAAGAGAAGATGGGAAGGATCGAGCAAGTTCCACAAGAAATCCAAATGGATTCCGACTTCGACAAAAACCCGAAGTGAGGAACTCACTATTCCCCCATGTAGCAAATCTAACAAGAGGCACAAGGGAGAGTGCAGGGCGGGGAGCCTGACGTGCTACCGGTGTGACAAACCGGGGCATACCGCACGGGAATGCCCGGAAGGAAGGACATGTTATGAATGTGGAGCTACGGGACATTTACGCCCAGACTGTCCAAAACGTCGCAACAGTGCGACACCCCACGGAAAGACGGGGAATAACGGATTTGGAAGAAGACCGGAAGGTAGGAAGGAGCTACCTAAGGGACACAGCCGAGCTTACAACATGACTTTGGAAGAGGCCAAGGAAACACCCGACGTCGTATCTGGTATGTTCTCTATCAACAATGTGTATGCACATGTGTTATTTGATTCGGGTGCGAATGGTAGTTTTGTGTCTACTGCTTTCTGCCACTATCTGGATAAGAGTGCCTATAGGTTAGATAAAACCTACACTGTAGAAACAGCCAACGGTAGTCAGTGTAAGGTAGATGAAGTATTTGATGAATGCAAAATCGTTATAGATGGGAAGGATTTCCCTGTTAAGCTTATGCCAATGAGCCTAGGAGGTTTCGACGTAGTCTTGGGAATGGACTGGCTGTCCGCCAATCATGCACAAATAGTATGCAATAAAAAGATGGTCAAGATTCAAACTCCGAAAGGAGAAATGATCCAGGTTTATGGTGATCGAAAGAAGGGTTGCGTAGGGCTGATCAATGCCATTAAGGCAAATAAGTGTCTGTGGAAGGGTTGCGTAGCTTACTTGGCATACGCCATCGACGCCAAGCTCGAAAAGAAAGCAATACAAGATGTACCGGTGGTAAGGGACTACCCGGAAGTATTTCCGGATGAGTTACCAGGAATACCCCCGGAACGTCAGGTAGAGTTCCGAATTGATCTGGTACCAGGTGCGGCACCGATCGCAAGGGCACCTTATCGTTTAGCCCCAACCGAAATGCAAGAGCTGATGAAKCAATTGCARGARCTCTTAGATAAAGRATTTATTAKGCCAAGCTCGTCGCCATGGGGAGCACYRATTTTATTCGTCAAGAAGAAAGACGGCACGATGAGGATGTGCATCGATTATCGGGAACTGAACAAAATCACGATAAAGAACAGATATCCATTGCCAAGGATCGATGACCTTTTCGATCAGCTGCAAGGAGCCAGCTGTTTCTCAAAGATCGATTTGAGATCAGGTTACCATCAGTTGAAGGTTCGAGAAGAAGACGTATCAAAGACCGCTTTTAGGACTCGATACGGGCACTACGAGTTTGTGGTAATGCCGTTCGGATTGACAAACGCACCTGCGGCATTTATGGACTTAATGAATCGAGTCTGTGGTCCGTATTTGGACCAATTTGTCATAGTCTTTATAGATGACATTTTGATTTATTCGAAGAATAAGGAGGAGCATGAGCAACACTTAAGATTGATTCTTGAACTACTAGCAAAGGAGCAATTGTACGCCAAGTTCTCGAAATGTGAGTTTTGGTTGCATGAGGTACAATTCCTCGGTCACGTAGTCAACGCGGAAGGAATCAAGGTGGACCCAGCTAAGATTGATGCAGTTATGAATTGGGAATCGCCAAAGTCAGTATTGGAGATCCGAAGTTTTCTAGGCCTAGCTGGGTATTACCGAAGGTTCATCCAGGATTTCTCCAAAATAGCAACGCCTTTGACGACGTTGACTAAGAAGTCGGTTAGGTTTGATTGGGGAACGAAACAAGAAGAAGCGTTCCAGATACTTAAGGAGAAACTAAGCACTGCACCGGTCTTATCCCTACCGGAAGGAGTAGAAGATTTCGTCGTATATAGCGATGCGTCAAAAATGGGGTTAGGTTGTGTGCTAATGCAGCGAGGCAAGGTCATTGCATATGCATCACGACAGTTGAAAGAACACGAGAAGAGATACCCAACTCATGACATGGAATTAGCAGCTGTTGTCTTCGCGCTAAAAATCTGGAGACACTATTTATACGGCACCAAGTGCATGATCTATACCGATCATAAGAGTCTTAAATACTTGTTTGATCAAAAGGAGCTAAATATGAGGCAAAGAAGGTGGATGGAACTAGTTAAGGATTATGATTGTGAGATTCACTACCATCCAGGCAAGGCAAATGTAGTTGCCGAAGCACTGAGTAGGAAGGAGAGAAACGGACCAATCAGGGTTCGAGCCATGTGGATGAGTGTTAAAGTGGAGCTTCTAGACCAGATACGGGATGTCCAGAAGGAAGCTTTACACGAGGCAAACATTAAGAAGGAAAGAATGATTGGGCAAATCAAGACTCTGACAGCTGGACTAGATGGAATATATAGGCATGGGAATCGGATTTGGATTCCTAGTTTGAGGGATCTAAGAAATATAGTGATGGATGAAGCACATAAGTCCAAATACACTATGCACCCAGGTAGTAATAAGATGTACAAGAACATAAAGGAAAACTATTGGTGGCCCGGCATGAAAAGAACAGTAGCTAGCTACGTGGGAAAATGTTTGACGTGCTTGAAAGTGAAGACCGAACATCAAAAACCATCGGGAATGTTGCAACAGATGGAAATCCCAGTCTGGAAGTGGGATATGATCACCATGGATTTCGTTACCAAACTTCCAAGGACAGTGAAGGGACACGATGCCATATGGGTGATTGTGGACCGACTGACAAAATTCGCTCATTTCTTGCCGATCAGTGACAAGTATACATTAGAAAGATTGGCCCAGCTCTATGTCAATGAAATTGTGTCAAGACATGGGGTGCCAATCTCCATTGTCTCAGATAGAGATGCTAGGTTTACCTCGAGGTTTTGGTCAAGCTTCCAACAAGAAATGGGAACATGGTTGAACATGAGTACTGCATACCATCCTCAAACTGATGGTCAGAGTGAGAGGACAATACAAACACAAGAAGATATGCTAAGAGCTTGTGTAATTGACTTTGGGGGTCGTTGGGACAACCACCTCCCGTTGATAGAATTTGCTTATAACAATAGTTATCATTCAAGCATCAAGGCGGCACCATTTGAAGCGTTATATGGCCATAAGTGTAGAACTCCAATTTGTTGGGCAGACATTGGAGAAAGACAATTAGTTGGACCTGAGTTAGTCCAACAGACATCTGATAAGATAGTACAGATCAGAGAAAGCTTAAAGGTTGCGCAAGATAGACAAAAGAGTTATGCGGATAGAAGGCGTCGACCTTTGGAATTCCAAGTAGGTGATAAGGTCTTGTTGAAAATATCACCGTGGAAAGGAATTGTGAGATTTGGAAAGAAAGGCAAGCTAAGTCCAAGGTATATCGGACCATTTGAAATAACTGCAAGAGTAGGAGCAGTTGCTTATCGGTTGAAGCTACCAGAGGAATTAGGAAGTATTCACAATACCTTCCAYGTKTCAAAYTTGCGAAAGTGTTTAGCTGATGAATCAGCTGTTTTGGATTTGGAAGACATCRAGGTTAACGACAAACTCGCCTATGTGGAAGAGCCAATTGGTATATTGGATAAGAAGACGAAAAGACTAAGAAACAAAAGTATACCATTGGTGTTGGTTAAGTGGAAATTCCATAAGGGCGCAGAAATGACGTGGGAGCCCGAAGAAGAAATGAAATCTAGCTATCCCCAGTTATTTTAGCAAGTGTTAATTCCGAGGACGGAATTTCTTGAAAGAGGGGAGAGTTGTAAAACCCAAAATTTGAGAATAAATAATTTATCTTTATTTACAATTTCTATTTTTAATTATATTAATTAGAAATTTAATAATAAGTCTAAAATCGGGCCAAAAGAGAAAGAAAAGTCAAGCCATGGGCGAAGGTGTAATTTCGCGATAGTTAGAGGGCGGGGTCGGGTGTAAACCGGCCCAAATCAGAAGGACCTGTTGTGTAATTTTGCAACAGACCGCACAAACAGAGGAGGGCCTGCGGTCCTCGTTAGGAAGGGCAGGAAAGGGCGCATGCATGGCCTGGCCTCTTTGAGGAAACTGCGACCTGCATGGCTGCAGGCTGTAAAGAAGACAGTCTTGCAGCCTGGAAATCGGGATTTGGACGATTTGGTCAACTAATAGGCCAAATCGCTTGGGTATAAATCAAGGATACTGGCCGAGAGTGATTATCTCTTGAGAAGAAGGAATCGTGAGCTTGAGAGAAAAAGGAACCGGAGCTCAAGACCAAGCAAGAACACCCCCTGTTTCCTCGACGTTTGGAGGTAAATACTCGACCAAATCTTATGTTAATTATGTCTAGTGATGCCTTTGGTCGTGTATAGAACCCTGGAAGGCTCACGACCAAACCTTGGTTTTAAGGATCGATTCAAGGTTTAGATTTCATATAGTAAGCACATTGTGTCACACTGTAAAAACCACGTAGAGGCGGGCATACAGAAGCTCTGCATGAGAGCTCTGTAACGTGTTAGAAACTCTGCATGAGTTTTGTATTAGGWTGTGAGAGCTCTGTGACGAGCTCTGTACCAGATTATGTCAAACAGAGGCTCTGGTTGCGAGAACCAGAGGGCTCTGGAAGGCTCTGGAAGAAAAGAGAGAAACCAGAGGGGCTCTGGCCCTTAGTATTGAATATTTTCCAAGTATGGTTAACCAGAGGCTCTGGTCATGAAGACCAGAAGCTCTGGAAGAGAGACCAGAGGGGCTCTGGTCCTGCGTTGAAATATTTACTAAGTGTGGCTAAGAACCAGAGGCTCTGGTCATGAAGACCAGAAGCTCTGGAAGAGAGACCAGAGGGGCTCTGGTCCTGAATTCAAATATTTTCTAAGTSTGATTTAGAAYCAGAGGATCGATGGACGGGTTACTAAACATTTTCCAAGTATGGTATACAACCAGAGGGGTTCTGGTCCCGAAGGACTTAAGAGCCCAGAGGCTCTGTCAATACCACCAGAGGCTCTGGTCGTTCACAGAGGCTCTGGCCTTCTTCCAAACTTAGTCATTTTAAGATATATAGCTAGACAATACACCTTATGTTGGAACTCACGTTTCTATAATTTTGATTGATGTAAGGAGCATTTAAGCATAGTTGACCAAGGTTGAGCCTAGCCAACGTAGTTGACGGTAAGTTGACTTTTATGTAGCCTTTKGGAGAAATTAATCATTTATGTGCTATATGCTATTATAAATTGTAGGTTACCAGTCAGCAGCATTAGATAAGCAATCTACCTTATCAGGTGAGTCTTCATGAGACTTACACTGGGATGCATACCTACGTATAAATTTATTTTCAAGCATTATACAATTTATATGATGATGATACAAATGCATGATGTTTCCRTTACATACATGATGTGTTTTACATGTATGACGATTTATGATCAGTTGCATGCTATGTGTTTAAATCAGTTTTTGAATAACTCTAGCATGTTTTCTATATCAAAGTCTGATCAGTTCTAGTGGGTGAGCATTTGACCAAGAAGTCACACGACAAGTGGCAYGACCCAGTAATGAGTGTCGAGACAGGTACAGGTCGGACAACTCAGGGAATGCCAGTGACTATAGGTCACATGACAAGTGGCACGACCCAGTAATGAGTGTCTAGACAGGAGCA
>NC_037534.1:13766992-13768381 GCF_001531365.2 Cynara cardunculus var. scolymus | reverse complement strand
TATATATATATATATATATATATATAGAGAGAGAGAGAGAGAGATAGAGAGAGAGAGATAGAGAAAGAGATAGAGAGAGAGAGGTGAGTTATTATGCAACCCTTTACATTTGTACAACCAATACAACTAATCTCAACTGTCCATTTAATTTGATGAATATGTGATTTCATAAAAGTTTTGATTGTTTTCTAATATAAAATATTGATCATAATTAATGAACTCTAGTCATCTTCCATAAATATTCAAATCATAATAAATGAATTCTCATCATTTCCATAAATATCTCAATTGATTGTGTTGTATTGGTTGTACAAATGGACATAGTTGCATTTTAAATATACCATATATATATATATATATATATATATATAGAAGCGTTTAAATACAAACCACCTCAATTTATACAAACCATACAAACTAATAACAACCAATCACATAAATCCATTTGTTTTTCTTGATTTTTAATTTATAAGGGCATTATGTAACACCCCCATACTCCACATTTGCATAAAACACATATTTCATTATATAGAAACATGAATTACATCAGAAAGGTCCCACTAGTACATGGATTGCTATATGTACAAAATTTACATATAAAATTTCCAAAACAAATCATGTACTACTACATGTAACATAACATGTATCTTCAAAAGCAGGAAACAGATTAGGAAAATAATCAAATTTTCCCTTTCCCTCTTACATCTCCGGACCCACCTATTCCTGCATTGCATAATTTAAAACAGAAAATGAGGGTTAGACCATACGGGTCTAGTGAGTAAATTCCCTATTTGCAAATGCAGGGTGATGAACACCAAAATATGATAATGTAATTTTGGTTTAGAAATTTACTACAATAAATGCAGTTCCCAATGCCATGCATAAAGAAGTATATCCAATAACCTCACTTCTTTAAAATATTTCTAAACAGAAATCCTTTCCAGTATCAAAACTTTTGAATGAAAATACCATTCCTTTAACAGGAAAGATTTAAGGCAAAACTTGCCTGATATGACAAACCATTTTCCCCTTCTCAATAACATCTAAATTATCACTTCTAAATAGGAATAATATCTYTAATTCATCAGGTCACAAAGAAATGATGATTCAAAGTTATTAAATCCAATTTTAGTAATAATAATAAGAGTTATAATAACAACATCCACATATGACAATGCCACCCTTGTTCCAAGTACACCTCTCCTTGATATGCCACCCTTATTCCTCCAATTTAACAGAGCTACTTCTCAGAACAGACATAAGTCACCACGTCTGAAAGTACTCCATCCCAGTTCCAAGCCAGAACAGACATAAGGCATCACGTCTAGGGGAACTACCTTTTAAAACTCACTTCCATGCCAAAACAGACTTATGTCACCACGCTTGGTA
>NC_037534.1:13763719-13765038 GCF_001531365.2 Cynara cardunculus var. scolymus | reverse complement strand
TCAGAGATAATAGACAAGGGAACACCATGTCTAGTAACAATCTCTTTAATATAAATCTGTGCTAGCTTTTCTAACGAATAATTTTCTTTTATCGGTAGAAAATGTGCAGACTTTGACAGACGGTCTACTATTACCCATATTGTATCAAAAGCTTTTGGAGTTCGGGGTAGTTTCATGATAAAATCCATTGTAATATGATCCCACTTCCACATCGGTATTTCTAACGATTGAAGTTTCCCATAAGGTCTCTGATGCTCTATTTTAACTTGTAAACAAGTCAAGCATTGCTCTACATACCTTGCAATATCTTTCTTGAGACCCGGCCACCAATAAAATGCTTTTATATCCTTATACATCTTGTTGGTACCTAAATGAATGGAATAACGAGATTTGTGGCTTTCATTTAGAATGATTTCTCGTAAATTCCCATAATTTGGTACCCATATTCGTCCTTGGAAACACAATATCCCTTCTTCATTTGGTTCCATGTTGGAAATTGTTTTACCCACTTGCTCCGACTTCTTATTCTCTTCTTTAATAGCTTCTGCCTGACACTCTTGTATTTTCTTACGCAAATCTGAGTTCAAGCTTATTTTTAATTGCTACTGCCGTAATAGTTCCACTTTTCTCTTTGCGACTCARAGCATCAGCTACAACATTAGCCTTTCCTGGATGATATAAAATTTCACAGTCGTAATCACTGACTAATTCAATCCATCTTCGCTGTCTCATATTYARATCCTTTTGGTTGAACAAGTGTTGCAGACTTTTGTGATCTGTATAAATTTTACACTTTGTTCCCAATAAGTAATGTCTCCAAATCTTTAAAGCAAAAACCACAGCTGCCAATTCCATATCATGAGTCGGGTAGTGTTTTTCATGATCTTTYAATTGTCGAGACGCATATGATATAAATTTTCCTCTTTGCATCAAGACACATCCTAAACCCAACTTTGATGCATCGCTATATACAATGAAATCTTCAGTTCCATCAGGTAAGGAGAGTATCGGAGCACTGCAAAGATAATCTTTTAATAACTGAAAGGCCTTCTGCTGTTCTTCTTCCCATTGAAATTTAACATTCTTTCGTGTTAACTTCGTCAAAGGTACGGCTATTTTAGAAAAATCCTGAATAAACTTGCGATAATAGCCCGCCAATCCCAAGAAACTTCGAATTTCAGATGGCGTTTTTGGTACCTCCCATTTTGCAACAGCCTCAATCTTTGYTGGATCTACCTTTATTCCATCCTTAGATATAACATGCCCCAAAAACTGAACTTCTCTTAACCAAAATTCACATTTTGACAGTTTAGCATACA
>NC_037534.1:13761065-13762544 GCF_001531365.2 Cynara cardunculus var. scolymus | reverse complement strand
GCATATAAGGCAAATGATGGGGATACAAATGAAAAATTTGCACCCGAGTCAAATAACACCTTAGCACGTTTTGAATTTAGAAGGAATGTACCTGTTACTATATCTGGGGGTTGCTTCTGCCTCGTTCTTTGTCATTTGAAATGATCTACCCCTGGTTCCACTCTGGCCTCCCCTCGGTGCTCTAGGCCTTCCACGGTTACTAGGAGTATTTCCTCCATTGTCAAACGATGAGCTTTCAATTGTGGACAATTTGGTCTAATGTGGTCAGGCGAATTGCACTGAAAACATCTTTTGGGTATAGTACAATCTCTTGACATATGACATATCTCTCCACAACGATAACATCTCTTGGGTTCTGAAGGACAATTTCCCTGATGTATTTGTTGACACTGCGGACATGTTCTAATAGAGGGTAACTGCGGAATACGACTATTTGTTTTAATGAATTTGGGTCTTCGGAAACCAACAGAAGATCCTTCCCACTTTCTTTTCTCAACAACTTTCTCTTCACCTTGCCGATTCTTATTTCTTTCAGTAACTTCGGCAGCATTAACAGCTAAAGAGAAAGTTTCAGGATTCATAGCTATCACAAACTCCCGAATAGAAGGCTTCAGACCCCAAATATATCTTTCTACTTTTCGAGATTCAGAAGATATATAGTGCTCAGCAAATCGGGAAAACTCAATAAATTTCTCAGTATATTCCCGCACAGATTGATTCCCTTGTTCTAACTTAAGAAAATCATCCTCCATTTGTCTTACTGCGGTCATAGGACAGAATTGTGTTTTAAATTTACTCACAAATTCTTCCCAAGACATTGTTTGCAGTATATTTGGTTGTGCCGAAGATTCCACATCCCACCAATATAAGGCATTAGATTTGAGCATRGATACTGCAAATCTAACCTTATCTTCTTCAGAACACCTACTAGTGTTAAATACTGATTCAATTTCTTTTATCCAGCACATTGCTTTAACTGGATCTCTTTCTCCTGAATAAGTTGGAGGTTTACATGTCAGAAACATCTTTATATCACCTCCTCGATTATTGCTGCCCGCTGAAGGAGCTGGAGGATTAATTCCGACTTGCTCAGTTTCTACTCTAGCTGGCAATCCCATAATAGATACTAGAGTTTCCCTCAGTTTTCCCATTTCTTCTGCTAGATCATTTCTAGTTATGAATTCAGATTGTTGTCTCTGCTCCTATTGAACATTCCCAGAATGGGATTCCTCATGTTCAGAATGTATTTCAGTTTGACCCCTTCCATGTGTCTGACCTCTTCCTCTACCACGTCCCCTTGGTCTTCCCCGAGCTCTATTTCTGGACATGCTAGTTGGAAGATTAGCAGGTGACTCTTCCCTTTCCTCAAACACATGACGAGCAATTCTCTCTGACCTTCGTGATTGATTAGACATCTGCAAAGTTTTAGTATTAATAATCATGTATTCACATTCCCAAATATAATATGGTGTCCAAGTA
>NC_037534.1:13758824-13759780 GCF_001531365.2 Cynara cardunculus var. scolymus | reverse complement strand
AGACTTACGTCACCACGCTTGGTAGGAACATTTATCAAAAACTCATTCCATACCAAAACAGACTTACGTCACCACGCTTGGTAGGAATATTTTATTTATTTTCAAAGATATAAAATAACCATTTTTATGAATCAATAAATAAATAAATAAATATTTAAAAACTTACAAAATTTTCAACAGAAAATCATCCGGACAACAAGTCTGGTCAACTAATCCGGTAAACAACCATCCGGTTTACAACACTTGGGACTAAAATCCATTTTGTCCGGACATCTAATCCGGTCAACTCACTAAAAACTCTTTGAACGGTTTAACACTTAGAACAATATTCATATTTGTGCGGATATCAAATCCGGTCAACAAGCCGTTCAAGTCTCGCCCGGTTTAAGACTAAACCGCTCACCTACTCAACCGGTTTACCAACTCCGATCAACAAACCGCTCAAGGTTTGTCCGGTTTTAAAACTATCCGGTCACTAAACTTTTTAAGGTATGTCCGGTTTAAGACAATCCGGACACTAAATCGCCTAAAGCTTATCCGGTTTATACCCTTATCCGACCATGCCTTGTCCGGTTTAAATGCTTATACGGTCAAGCTTTATCCGGATAAACACTTAGACAAAATAATCACCAAAAATCTCTTTTCAAATAAGAACAATACGAAATATAAATTCAAAACCAGTAGAAAGCATTTATATAAAAAGATTTAGAACCACTCACCTTTAAAAACTTTTGAACACAAAACTCTTGAAATCAACCTTTTTGAAATCCAGCACTCGAATTCACTTCTTGAAATAAACCGGTCAATACTTCTCTCAAAAACCTCTCAACTTTCTTTCAAAGAAGCAAGAAGAAGGCAAATGAAAGGATAACCCCCTTTTTATACCTACCAAATGGGGAAAGGTCGGCTACACCGCCTTTTCCCCCACCTTCCACCTCATGCATGCATTTATACAT
>NC_037534.1:13755744-13757724 GCF_001531365.2 Cynara cardunculus var. scolymus | reverse complement strand
TTTTAATTAACATTGAATTAAAATAAAACATGTTATTAATTAAAAAAAATAATTAGAATGTATATAGAAATAATTTATAAAATAGTTAATAAATGTTGTAGTGGGGACCACTTTTGAAAGTGTAGGTGAATTGCAGGTGTGTAGGTGGTAATTGCAAAAGCTGACGTGGCACGGTTGAAAGTGTTGTAGGTGAATTGCATGTGTGTGGAAGATAATTGCAAAAGCTGATGTGGCACAATTGAAAGTGGAAATGGATTGCAGGGATGTGGATGGTCTAAGGTTTATATAAAAATCATGGTTTATAAAGTAAATCTCTCTCTCTCTCTCTCTCTATATATATATATATATATATATATATATATATGAGAAAATTGTATTAAAATGGAACCAACTTTAACTTGATTCCTATTTTAGGGAATCAACTTTCAAAATCACTATTCAAGGGTCTGGATCAAAGTTTGTATTTATTTAAGGGTCTGGTTAACCGGTTGAGTATGTAACTGGGTAACTTAATATGATGTGGCAAATCATAAATTAAAAGATTATTTCCTGGAAATTTATATTGCCAAATCATCCCACTCCAGACTCCATCTTACCATTCTCCCTAGTCCTTCCCTCCCACTCATCTTTTCTCCATGCCCCATCTTGCCGATCTCTTTCCCTCCCGCTTCTCCGACGATGCCTGTCTGCTCCTAATGTTGAATTATGTACCAAAGGAATAGCATAGACTTTAAACAACCAAAATCGAATATGGCTTCCATGATTACATACATATCCATTGTGGATTGATGTGTTCAAGGTTTGATTTTAAATTCTAAACAACAATCATTGAAGGGGTTCTACCCAAGCTTCGTTTAATTTCTTATTTTAGAGTAAAATTTTAATTTTTCCGTTAACCATTTTGCTAAATCGTATTGTGGAGAATATGAAAGAGGGCCGCCGGGAGCAAGGGGTCATTACCAGAGTTTCCGGAGCCACGGTGATGTAAGGGAAGAAAGATGTAGGGACTAGAGGGAGGAACACGTTAGAGTAGAAGAAGATGAAGATGAACTCATAGATCAATCTGAAATAGAGCAGCAGTGCTATAGTGACAAAAAAGGGCCAAATACACTTTAACAAACCTCTGGTCTCTCTTGTTGGAGCATCCACTGATTTCCTGAGCAAGGAGATGAAGATTGTTAACTGAGGGAGTAGAGTTTGGTGAGATTTGATTTTGGTGATGAAGCAAGGATAGTTGCAGGTGGTGAACCGGCGGAAATGAGGAGGAGGAGACTAAGGTCTAAGGATAGGATTAGGGTTTTTTTCAAAAATTAAATGTTTTAATATTAATGTAATTAGAACTTGTACAATATGATGGAGTTATTGTTTTTATATAAAAAAATAATGGGCAAAATGCACAAAATAGCAATCTACTTTCATAAATTTCTTTATTATAGTATTGTACTTTCAGTTTTTCTTATTACAACAATGTACTTGCAATCTATTTTTTATTAGGACATTGTACTTTGAAAAATTTACCTATTATAGCATTGAGTAACCTTTTGATTTAAATTTACCTATTATACTAGGTTTCCATGCCACCTCATTGTCCACGTAGGCTGTCCACATGTACTATACTGATGTGACTTTCTTATTACATCATTGTACTTTCAAAATTATTTATCATAACATCTACTAGTTCTTATTAAACATTGTATTTTTAATTTTAATTTTTAGATATTTTACATGTTATTTAATAAATGTATTAAATAAATTAAGAAAATTCTAAATTATTCATTAATATATCAGTATCAATAAAACTAGTAGAACACAACTTACCTCGCTAATATTTTTAAAAAAATATGTGTTTTTTGAAAAAAAAAAAGAAAATAAGAATTGTTCTTTTTTACCAAAATAATATTATCTTTTAAAGAATATATTATATTTGTTCAAAAACTTTTTACTTGACTTATAAATATATTAAGTTAATTAGATTTTTTT
>NC_037534.1:13728358-13754213 GCF_001531365.2 Cynara cardunculus var. scolymus | reverse complement strand
ATTGTTTCCTAATATAAAGTATTAATCATAATTAATAAACTCTATTCATATTCCATAAATATTCAAATCATAATAAATGAACTCCAATCATTTCTATAAATATHBYAAWTAABTRKGTTGCAAAGGTTGTACAAATGCACAAGGTTGTAAAAGAAATATACCCTATATATATATATATATATATATATATATCAATATGAGTGTTAAATTAAAGAGAATAAGATACTAATTTAATATTATAATTTATTTGATTAAACAAGTAATTATATTTAAGATAGTTTACATATTTTTAAATTGAGATAAATATGTGAGTTAAAATCCTTCAAGGTTTAATTCTCATTGTTTACAAAATGGATAAAATAAGAATGATATAAAAATTGATTTTTTTTGTTTATATCATTAATTTGTATATAATATTTAGGGGCTGTTTGACAATTGCTGAATGGTTTAATGTAGAATAATTAAGTGGTCAAAATGACTAAGAGACTCTCGTGATATAATGCAAAATGAAATATAATTGTTAGGTAATATTTTACAATTCAATTAAGATACTGAATGGTTAAAGGAGGCCTAGGATACAAAGTCATTTAGAGGGTTTTAGAACTATTAAGAGACAAACTATTTTTTTTGGTCAAACAAGATTCATCTCTTTACGATTCAGACACTGCCTCTTAATTGAACTATTAAGAGGTAAACAAACAACCCCTTAAAGCCCTAATCCAAACATTAGATATGAACCCAATTGAAGAAAGCCTCTCCATCATTTTGGGTAAGACAAGATTCAAGACCAGAATCTCTGAACAAGCTAAAGAAATATTGGAGATGAGTAGAGAGGAGGTGTCCGATGGCAACAACAAAGGACACTGTAGGCTCCGAGGGAGAAGGGTGATTTATCGGGCAAAGAAGACATCCCAATTGATGGTGAAAGTGGTGACGACGTGGAGGGCAGTAAAAAACACAACTCGATAGAGGAAAGGGATTATTCATAGATGGATTTGCAACAAGAATTTTGTTCAAAGTCATTGAACAATCATCTTTTGGGAAGAGGAAAGGTCGTTGACATCTCTTTAATTGATGAGCCCAAATTTTTCAAATTAAATAATGAGAAAATGAGAATATCTCAGCTTTTGGGGTCTCCATGGACTCCCTTCATGGTCCATCAAATCCACTACTTTTGGGACTATTCCAAATCGTCAAAAAAAAAGTAGATGAACCTCATATTGACTAGAGATGGCCAAATGAGCCCGGAACGGTCCAAGACCGGCGAAGGACCGAGACCGGGACCAATTGGGGCTGGTTTCAGACTGGTTATGGTTTTCATCCAAAAACAAGGCTCGACCTGGCCCGGGACTGGACCGATTTAAAAAAAATGTATTTTTATATGTATTTTCTAGCCTTTTAAGTGTATTTGATTGAAAATCGAATTACAAATTTACAATGAAACATATTTTTTAAGTGTATTTGATTAAAACCAATTATAAAACTATAATAAAACGTAATTTTTAAGTGTATTTGATTGAAAATCAATTATAAAACTACAAAAAAACGTATCTTTTAAATGTATTTGATTGACTTAATTATATATTTTTAAAGTGTAATAGAATAACATTAAAATAGTTTTGAAAATTTATCAAAAATAATTTTAAAATAAATATAAAAAGAAAATGTTTTTTTTAATATATGACCGGTTTGGGCCTAGCCCGGGACCGAGTCCGGTTACTATAACCGATTACAAATACCCTTAACTGGGCCTTAATATTTTGGACGAGACCGGTTATAAGCATCACTGTTCCATCCCGGTACCAGCTTTGGCCTGGCTTGACCCGGGACCAAATTTTGATCATCACTAATATTGACCCAGTGGAAGGGGTAGAAATGATGGACCCTTTTCGGCCCACCAAGAATGCCCCGAGAAAAGTTTTTTAACACTATCCTCGATAACTTGATGGATTTGGAGGAGATTGCAAGTTCCGCCTAGAAAAAACTAGAGCTTGTCTCTAGAATCTCAAAGGTAAGAGACTGGGGGTGGGGGACGGTATCATTGGAGCCATACCAAATGGAACAATGCCCGAAGAACCGAGATATGGAAAAAGAAGATGAGTATAAGAATGTTAAATGAGATGAGATGGCCCGTGGCAAGCATGGCACAAAATGTGGGATTAGAGATGACTCTAATTCTTGTAAGAACTTATCTAACAAGTTAAGTCTCGAAACCCCGTAGACAAGCTTGTAGGATCACTAAAAAAAAACAGTAAAATCCTAATCAGTCAACACTGGAGGACCAGGTTTTCATGAACATCCATCAAAGTCAATCAATGCCCATAATTCAGAAAAGACATAAGAAGTGGGAGCTTTCATCCGGAACGAATCCGATAATGGTGGCAATCCACGTCTTCGGAGGCCTAAGATATAAAAATCATTCAAAGGATTTTAAATTTATTAAGAGACATATTTTTTTTTACCAAACAAGATTCACCTTTTAATAATTCAGAGCTTACCTCTTAATGAAACTATTAAACAGTAAATCAACAATCCCTAAATTACCTCTTTATGAAACTATTAAACGGTAAACAAACAATCCCTAGTGTTTTTTTGTTTATAGGTATAGTTAATTTTGATTATAAATAATCAATAAGATTGTGAATAAGATTGTGAATAAAAAAATTTCATAAACCAAAAATTGTATATAGAAGTAAAAAGAATCCTTTACAAGATCCCATAAATTGGTGGGTTTATGGTCGGGAAAGGGAAAAAACCTAGACTGTTTCTGCAACATCTGAAAATGGTTGAAATTAACAGAAGAAATGCTGTAACTGAGGGAATCCACAACTGAAATCGACGGTGGAAGCCCTGAAATTCAAGAAGAAAAGTTGCAGAAAAGCATAATATAGCTGCAGCTGCAAGAGTAGTAGGACGCAACTGAAGTTGAGTTCTTCCAAGCAAAACTGAAGATGGAGAGCAGCGAAGAAGAAGATGATTTCCCATCTATCGAATCCGTCACCCCACAATCTAAGATCGACACCATCTATCAGTCTAAAACTGAAAAGGTATCAAACTCTTTGTTTCGTTTTTTCGACCTTTTAGATTTCAGTGTGGTTTTCTCTTGTAAGCTCAAAATCTATGAGAACTGTTAATGAGTTTAAACTACGAAGCGAGACCTAAAAGTTGGAGAAAATCTATGTTAATGTTTGAATTTGAGAGATTTTAGGTTTGAATTTTAAAAGTCTGAAGTTGATTCTAATTGTAGGATGATGACATTATGTTTATGAATCGCTATTGTATCTCAAATGCCGTTGTTGTTTATAGGATTGAAGGTTATTTTGCGTACGAGACTATTAGGTTGTAAAGCTGTGAGTAGATTTGAGAAAATATATGGCATCTTACTGATTGAGTTTCAATTTTGTCTCCGATTTTTGAAATCCCCAATGCTGTGTTACATGTATGTACGTCTTCCTTGATGGGTTTAATAGACAATTAGGTGTTGCATTTGTGCATCTTAAAAAGTGTAGCTCGAAGACCGAAGTTGGAGATATAATCATGAATCGTAGTAGTTTTTAATGGTGGATTATTTGTATTGTTGAATATGAAGATGAATTACATGGGATACTGTGGTTTATAAAAATATCAGATCTTATTTTCAATTGTAAGATATATAGGCAAGATAGGTTAGGGGGAACCACATGTCTGCACATGACATTAATTAATGATCAGCTTTTAAGTATCACTGGCTCTTTATATATATGGACTTCAGTGTTATAGTTTGTATGGTACAATTACGTAATCTGTTGGTGGCTGTACATGATAAGCATTTGGTGCAAATGGGATACCTAAGTAGGAGTTATATTTAGCACTATTGGATGCTTCATATGGCACTGTATCTATTCACAAGTTGTAAAGCACATTACTTCTCTGACTTCAATTAGTGTTAGATCTGCGTAGAAATGGCTTGACTTTTGTTTTGGCAGATTTTCAGTTGTCATGGATTCATCATTAGTTTACTTTGGTCGCTAGTAGCCTAGTAATCATTGCATAGGAAACACAAAAAGATGCAACGAATTACAAATTGATAATTTGATGACTATCTTGCCATTTCAGGCTGAGACAGACAGGGTGCACTGTTGTTCATTTTGGCAAGGCATGTTTGCTACAATCTTGCTTATACAAAGGCTGGAGTCCTAAAAAACATCTAGATTTATCTACATAATACATCAATATAGCATGCAAGTATGTAGGAATAAAAGATGAGGAATGGACACAAGTTAATGATGGAGTTCACTTAGAGAAGTGTTGCATCGTGTCATGTTGAAGACATGCATTAAAATTAAATTAAGGTACAATGCAGGCATGCAGCTAATTAAAATTAAATTAAGGTACAATGCAGGCATGCAGCTAAGTACATTTGAAGTATGAGTGTTAATCGGTTTACTAGACCATTGTATGGTATGAACTAACTTGCGTGCCTGGTACTGTAGTAGAAGTATTCTATGCAAATCTTTAGCTCTTAAATTGAGGGGCCAGGTCAATTCATTTGGACCCTTTAGCATTTTCATTTATGAGCAGTGTTTGTATGATCTATAATAAATGTAGGTGTGATAATAGGTCACGTTACTTGATGTGAAAATAAAATGAAGTCAGGACTTGCAAAACGGAGAATGGAGGAACAATGAATGGAACCTTGGTAATCTAACATAAGCATTTGGGGAATACATATTATTGATGATACAAAACATATTTGATAGCTGAGCATGTATTGGTATTACATATTTACAAAACATATTATCCATGCTTGGTGAGTGAAGTGATATTCGGAAACTGGTTTTGCTTAACCACTGAATTCAAGGGTTAAAGCAATTAAACAAAGCACCAGAAAACCCAGGGCAAGATGGAACCAGGAAGGGGAGAATCTTCTTGGGAAGAAGAAAAACACAGGAACTTTGCTCGAAATGATATGTATTGTACTTAGAGGTGCACAAGATCCGGGCCTTAACTGGTCCTAAAAATACTGGTCCTTTTTAGCCAAAAAAGACTGCTCCAAGAAAGAGCCGGGTCGGGCCTTAACTGGCACTTGGCAAAAAAAAATTAGGACCAAATTTGGACCAGCTGTCCTAACTGGTTCTTTTGGGTTTTTTAAATAACAAATATATGTATAAAAGAATGAAATGGACAATTATTTTGAAAAATACCTTGAACTTTCATTTAACCGTAAACTAATAAATTATAAATAGGTTCAATTATAAAATTGTAAACTAATTAATTGTAACACTACACATTATAAAATTATTTGATGTCTTCGTTTTTGCTCTTTTTTCTTCATATCCTCTTGAATATATTCCTGAATGGTCTTATAGATTTTTTTTTGGTCTTTGTCTTCTCAGTGGTCATCAATTTCTTCTTCGCCATCTTTCTCAGTGCTTGGTAATTTATCCTCCACATCCATGTTAGTAGGGGTTGTAGCGAGCATCTTCATCTTCGATTTCTTTGACAGCCAATTCAATTGAAACTTTGTCTTGAATCCGCTCATTACTATCATAATAGATTGAGAAGGATGAGAATGAGAATGAGAATGATGTAAAGAACTGTTTATGGAACCAACCTTTTATACTAGCCAAGAAGTTAACAAAACGACTACTTTAACCATGAAATATAGTTGTTGGGAGGGGAATATTAGGTATTTTTTTAAAAAGGGACAAAATTCTTGGAAACCCAAAAACTAGACGTTTTTGGCTGCCTTCCTCTCTTCTCCTCGGGACCCCTAGCCTCTTGAGTTGCTTTTAGTTTTTTTATTGTTGAGTTGTTTTTAGTTTTTTTTAATTTATTTATAGTTTATTCATTATCTGTTATATATTAGTAAAGTGACAAATTATTAACCATCCATTTTTATATGTGGATCATAGTTTTGTGATTAAATGCTATTTTATTTTATGCACAGGGCATCAGAAAGCTTTGTTTTGAGCTTCTTGATTTGAAGGATGCGGTAGAGAATTTATGTGGCAACACTCAATCCAAGTACTTGGCTTTTTTGAGGTAATATTCCCTCACCCTTTGTCTCTTCCCTCTCACCTCTTATTTGCACATGTGGATTGGTACGCAATATTTTATGTCTAGTTAAATGAGGGGTAATGACACTCTTTGTTGAAATGCTAGTGAAACTTGATAGCTAACAAACTTGCTATTTGACAAATTTTAGAGATTTTGGGAAAATCGGGCCTTTGGCCTAGCGTTATCTGGGACTTTAGTCTCCCAAGAGGTCAGGGGTTCAAACCTCACCAAAGGTGAGGAGGGGGTGTGAGTTTATTTGTTGTATTTGCCATATATAAAAGGTGTGTCTTCTCTTGAGAAGAATTCTCATTATATACTCATCAATTTCAGCTAGTGGAATGCACTCTTTTTCACTTGAAAAAAGACGGTATCATGAGAAATCAAAACTTTTATGACTTTTAGAAGTATCTCTGTTAAGTTGTTTCTTCCAATTTGTCTTTGAGGCAACTTTTTTTAGATTTATTTAATATTCCTAGACACCCCTAAGTGGAGGCATCGGAAATTCTTTTGCTTTGTGTGTTCCTTGTTTCTTAATTTTTTTGAATCATTTAATTTTGTACACAGCTTAACATGAATTCTAAAAGCGTGTGTTGTTTATTGTAATTTCTAATAAAATAAGGTTATCTGAAGAGGTTGTGGAAATGGAGCACGAGCTAAATGAGCTACAAAAGAATATTTCTGCACAGGGAATCCTTGTACAGGACTTATTGAGTGGCGTCTATCATGAGCTGGGAGAATGGAGCCGAGCCAATCCAGGCCTCCTGAATTCTGAAGAACCTCAAAAAGACGGTGAAATTGACTTTTCAAATGAAGCAGAAGATGAAAAGCGGTTATGTCTGGAAAATATTGATATACTTCTGGCTGAGCATAAAGTGGAAGAAGCAATTGAAGCAATAGATGCAGAAGAAAGAAAGCATCCAGAACTTAAAAGCTCAGGAGATACTTTATCCAATGAACTGTCATCATACAAATCTGCTTTCATGAAACGGAAATCGATTCTTGAGGATCAATTGGTTCAGATGACAGAACAGACATTGATTGGTGCTGCTGATCTGAAAATAGCTGTTTCTGGTCTATTGAAGCTTGGAAAAGGTCCTCTTGCACATCAGCTTCTTCTGAAAGCGAATGGGGCCCGCCTTCAGAAAAGAATCGAGGTCTTTCTTCCATCATGCCCTTGTTACCCGGAAACATTTTCCGCTACTTTATCTAACCTCATATTTTCTACAATCTCATCAACAACAAAAGAGATGGGTTTGATGTTTGGAGATGATTTGGTTTACAGTAACAGAGTTGTTCAATGGGCAGAATGGCAGATTGAATTATTTGTGCGGTTGGTTAAGGAGAATGCGCCTTCTTCTGAGACCGTTTCAGCTTTACATGCTGCAAGTGTATGTGTTCAGGCTAGTCTTAACCACTGCTCTGCGTTGGAATCACAGGGACTGAAGCTCTCAAAGGTGCTTTTGGTGCTTTTGGAGCCATATGTTGAAGAAGTTCTAGAATTGAATTTCAGAAGGGCAAGAAAACTAGTTTTTGCTTTTTCTGGAAATGATGAAATCTTGCCACTGTCACCTCGTCTTGCATCTCCATTGTCTACTTTTGCTATATCTTCTGACGGCCTGCTTGTTGATAGCGGCACAAGGTTCATCTTCATGGTCAAAGTGAGTAAACTTTATCATCTAGAGGGATCTATATGGGGATTTTTTTGGATGCTAGCAACGAAATTGCTTTACGCACCTAAATTTTAGCTTACTGGGGCTTCTTTTTCACTTCTTTTTTCAATTATGCCCCTATAATTTACATAAATCCCCCTTATATTTTCTTTTTAGGTCATATGACACTATCATCCAACTTATTAGCTAGTTTTTACCATACATGATTAACAACTTATCAGCTAGTTTGCGGTTGATCCTATGCTAATTATTTGAACAAGACCGAAGTCTTTTGTTTACTTCCATAGAATAGAAGGGCATGTTTTTTCTTACACAGATAATTTATTGTATATAATTTGCTGTTACAGCTATTAATTACCCCATGATGTAACTTAATTTAAATATTTTCGACAGGATATAGTGGAGCAGCTAACGCGCCTAGTCATTTTGCACTTTGGAGGAAATGTTTTGACTAGAATCTTGCAACTTTTTGATCAATACATGGATGAACTGATAAAAGCTTTACCTGAACCATCTGAAGACGATAGTTTGGTGGAGTTAAAAGAAGCTATACCTTTTAGCGCCGAGACTGATTCCCAACAGCTTGCTCTGTTGGGAACTGCATTTACCATTGCAGAGGAGCTATTACCGATGGTTATGTCTGAAATTTGGAGTGTTGTAAATGAAAGCAAGGAATCAGGAAGTGGAGTTACTGATAACATTGCCCCTTTAATGAACGGTACGATAGATTATAAGGACTGGAGGCGGCAGCTTCAGCATTCATTGGATAAGCTTAGAGATCATTTCTGTAGACAGTATGTTCTGAATTTCATTTATTCAAGAGATGGTAAAACACGACCTGATGCACACATTTATTTAAGTGGGGAAGGCGATGATCTCAGTTGGAATTCTGATCCTTTGCCTTCGTTGCCCTTCCAGGTTAAGTCTCTAACAGAAGCATTCTTGTCTAAACTCTTATAGCTGCTACATTCCTATGCATTTTACTACTCCCGCTGTCTCATAAAAATTGAAAGAATTTTCATTTTGGAATGTCTCATGAAAGACACTTTTTTTGCCATCCATTTAGCTTAAAGTTACCTATTTGCCAATTCTAATTGTTACAAAGACGTAGTGATATTGATTCGAGCCCACAAGAGACTTCTATTAATCCAATGGTAGCCAAATTTTCTATGTATCTGATCAAATGTTGCAATTTTCATGCGACAAAGGGAGTACTTGTTCTTCTTTTCATCATATTTGGAGAACTTTGATGGAGTCTTTTTAAGCTACCAACCAGCCTTTTCTATGCGATTGATTCTACAGGCCTTATTTGGGAAGTTGCAGCAGTTAGCAACGGTTGCTGGGGATGTGTTACTTGGGAAAGAAAAGATCCAGAAAGTGTTGCTTGCCAGGCTAACCGAGACTGTAGTGATGTGGTTGATGTCCAACGAAGAGGATTTCTGGGGTGTTCTAGAGAATGAAGTGGCAAAACTTCAGCCACAAGGGTTACAGCAGGTAAATCATTAGTGAAGAATAAATTAACGATATTATATAGCTGTAAACTGCTAAGATTGCTAGCAAAACTGAAATTATCTAAAAATCAAATTTACCACTAGAAAAGTTGCTGAGCATTGTTCTACTGAAGTTACTCTTCTTGCTTTTCTATCTCTTTGTTTTCTTAATTTTTAAATGTTTATGAAGCAACTATAACATGGTATAAATTGAAGTATATAGAAATAACCTAAATCAAAATGCTCCACCGAATTCCATCCAATAGTCAAATGATCAAACCTTTATCTGACCTGGCCTAATAATATATTTGGGCAAGAAGTTGATCATCGGCAACACCAACCGGCCCCACACGGAACGTACCTTCAAGGACACCTATGTGAGGGGGCATTTTTTTGGCTCACTCAGCGGCTGAGGTTAGCCGGCAGGAGTTGGGGGGGGGGGGGGGGATCGTACCCAGGACCTGTATTGTATTTAGGCAAAGTTGCCCCGACCCTTTGCCAACTGATCTACACGCCGGAGGCTTGTAGTCCCTTTTGCAGGCTCAGAAAACAGTTCCATGGTTTGTCATCTTATTTGGTGACAATGGTTCAAGGTAAATAATAGAACAGATTTGAGAAGTTGAGAGTTGGGATGTCAACGTCAATTCGTTTCTGCCTTTTAATCTTTTCATGTTTTTCATTAGAATTCAAGCTTGTTTGGGCTCTAATTTATGTATTATGGCTTCTGAACTGGCTCACTTGAGTTTAAGCTCGTGCTAAAATCAGACATTGTTTCCCAAGCTTAGCTAGGGCTCAAGCTCGAATAAGCTAAAACCTGGCTTGCTTGGGAGCTCAGCACAGATGCACTCCTAGGACGTGCACCTCCATCCTTCTGTCTCACTCTATTTTCTCATTTAATGTATTCCGCTTTATTTATTGAGTTGGAAATTCTACATGTTTTTTGCAGTTAATTCTTGATATGCACTTCACTGTTGAAATCGCGCGTTTTGCTGGTTACTCTTCCAGAAATGTGCACCAGATGGCATCGTCCATAATTGCTCGTGCTATTAGAACATTCTCAGGCAGAGGTGCAAACAAACAAAGGTACGGCAAGTCTTCAGTTAGGTTTATGGTTCCGTTTGATAGACAAAGAGTTTATTTCGTTTGTTCTGTGTGCTGTTTAGCTAGGTGGACAATATGCATTCTTTTTTAATGATGTCTTAAGAAAAAAACACTTTTGCAAAATATGTGGCTTATAACTATTTTTTTTACTAAAACTTTTTCAATAGCCGGGGAAACTGCTGTTTGCATGCATCTTAACCCCCCCCCCCCCCCCCCCCCCCCCCCCCCCCACCAGAGCCTAAGTTTTGTTGGAGGGGGAGGGGTTGGAGGGCCATGCCACCGCTCTATCATGCCGGCATCAATGAACTTTTTTTAGGAGTCTTAAAGTTGCATTTGGTTTAATTTGACATTTTGATATGTGTTGCCTTAAGTTGCATACCGATAGTGTCATTGCATGTGGCATTATAGGTTGCATGATTGAATCCCTTCGGCTTTCTTTTTGATTTTTTGGTAATTGCAGTAAAGAAAAGGAAAAAACCCACTTGTATGTCATTTTTAATGGAACCTTACTTCTTATAATTAACTTTTGTCTTATTTCATATTATGCTAATAATTTTGTGCCCCCGCCTGAAAATTGTTCTGAATCCTCCTTTGTTCAGACGGGATATTCAAGTCTGTTTGGTTTATCTATTCTTCCGCCCCCATACGTCCAAATTGCATATAAGTACATATTAGGATCTGATTTTTAATCTCACCAGTGCACTTCCGGAGGACGAATGGTTTGTTGAAACCGCAAAGGCTGCAATAAACAAGCTCTTGATGGGAGGTGACGGATCGGATACTTCTGAAATCGATGAAGACCATATAATCTTACATGATGATGATGAATTACATGATGATGATGAATTACATGATGAAGTGATTTCAGATTCTGACGAATCTCCTTCATCTCTCTCAACGATTACTACTTCCGAATCTTTTGCTTCTGCAGAAAGTCAAATGTTGGATAGTCTTTCGGATTTTACAGATCCCGAGTCGTGATATGTTACTTCCGGAAGACGCTCGACCGACGATTTTGTATTAGAATTATCTGCTCTCAGGTTAGTTATGGTAGCGTTAGATTCAAATCTAAAGTAGTTTGCATGTAATATTTACTAAAAAGAAACTCTTGTTGCATTCTAATTAGAAAATTTCATAAAATCAAGATATCATGTTCTTGGTCTCTTTAGTGTTAATCATGTTTTTGAATCCTCACCTTATTGCTTTTGAAATTGGTTCATCCTTTGGTGTCATGGAAAGACTGCTATACTCTTTAGGGTTAGAGGTCAAGTCTGTATATATCTTATTCTTTGGGCTCGTGTGGTTTAGTCTGCTCTACTCTTAGGGTTTTTACAGAAACAACAACTCTATTTTTTGAGTAATGGTAGAGGTTAGGTCTGCATACATCCCACCCCATCCCCACATCTAGATGGGATATCCCATCTTTAGGGTTTTCACGAAGAAAACCGCTTTACTCTTTGGGGTAGAGGTCAAATTTGTATACCTCCCCCAACCCCAAATCTGTGTGGGATATTTCGGTCTGGTAGGGGATCCTCCATGACCATAGTTTTTGGGCGTCATGAAATGTGTTCTATATGTCGGTAACTAGATCGTGGATTATGGCAACAAGATTTGTACGATACGATGGTCGGCTTTGTTTCGAGTTGGTCAATTTCTTAAGATCTAGATGCTGGTTTTCTTGCATATCTTTTTGTTTGTTTTGCAAACTAGGGGTTGTTATGGAAACAACCACTCTACTCTCTGGGGTAGAGGCAAGGTTTTAAATAGCGTGGCGGCGAGATCAAGCCTCAAGTTTTAGGAGCCTGGCGAGGCCGCGACGAGAAAAGGCGTGACTTATGGTGGAATTTTTTTTTATAAAAAAATAAATTATTGTGTATATGAACATATATTTTCTTCTACTACTAGTCAATGAGTTAATAATATTAAATAATTTAAATTAGGTTGTACATTAGAAACTAACAAATAAAACATTAAAAAAGTAAGAAAAATCAAATATTGCGTTATGTTGTATTAGGTAATGGCATGTCACATGCTTAACATGGCGTGAGACACAAGCTTTAAGTCACAGTATGCCATGATGGTTGTTGCGGCAAGCTTTTTAGAGCACTGGATAGAGGCAACACAAGTATACATCCAGACCCTACTCTGTGTAAGATATTGGGTTTTATTTGGTTTAAGATCTAAATGTTGGGACGGTAACGAAAAAAGATACAATTGATAAGATCAAATTAGTATGAGAGTTCTAATTCCAAACATACTTTTAAAACATTTATCTTGAGTCACCATATTTTTGATATTTCTTATATGAAAAATCCAATGATTAAAAATTTTGTTTTTAAAATATGTACGAAAACAAAGTGGTTCGGTTTTAATTTGTACAAACAGTGAAACATATGGAACAAAAAGTAAGTATTTTTTGTGCCATAGAAACATATGGAACAAAAATCAGATAAATGAAATAAATTTAATAAATAATTAATTTACCTATATCAAATTAAAATACCGACTTCTTGGATCAATCCGTCATCTTTCTGCAGTGAAGTCGGCATGCCAAACGAAGTCGTATTGAGCCCCCCCCTTTCGATATCCTTTCACATGTGTACCTTTTGGGTCCAATTTTTGTACCAACACCAAATTACGAGGGAGTAAGAGGTAACTTTAGAATTGTTGAAGGGCTAATTCGTAAATAAGCATCTCGTGGTGGAAGTCAAACATAAAAAAATTGGAAGAACCACAGACGCGAGGGCCGTGGTGGTCGGAAAGAGAAGGATGATGTTAAGCTGCGGCGTGTCTACGTCATCTTACCGTGTTCCTCACGTCGTAACCTTCTGTTACAACAACCCTAATCATCCAACCGCTAAACATGGTGAATTGGAGTCGGTGGTAACGAGACGAGCTTTATCTCTCCTCGCAACGTCGATGGCGACGGCAACAACCGCAATGTTTTCAGTCCCAATATTGTTTTGCGACTCTTCAGCTCGTCGCTCAGAAGCTTCCGCTTCCGCTTCCGCCACCTCCACCTCCACCTCCACCGCCACTGGTACTCAATTTTCTGAACTGCCTCAATCTGGAGGTGTAAAGGCGTTGGATCTTCGAATTGGCGATGGAGATTCTCCCGTTAATGGCGATAAGGTTTCACCTCTCTATTTCTCTTTCAATTTGCTCTTTCTGATTTTTGAAAATCGCAAAATGGGCCATAATTTGTAAACTAGAGGCGAAATCTATTTCGATAAAAGGCTAGATCGTATTATCAATCACTGGTTCTACATTTACCTGGTTCTGAGCTGATGATTGTAATTCCAATTGTTTAGAGTGATACAAAACTAAATTTCATCTTTGAAGCTGTTCTAATTCTCTGAAACACGGTTTGCTACAGGTTTTAGCATAATAGTGCGTGAGATTATGAAGTTTGTAATGGTGGTTGAGCTAATCTGTCCCAGCATTTCTGCACAGGTTGCCATTCATTACTATGGAAGGTTAGCTGCTAAGCAGGGATGGCGCTTTGATTCAACATATGATCACAAAGATGAAACTGGTGAACCAGTTCCCTTTAGCTTCATTCTTGGTTCAGGCAAAGTAAGGGGCAGTTTGTTCCTTTTTCCGTTATTTTCTCCGTCTGTATGGAATTAGATAGATTTGCTGTTTGACTCTTGTGCTGAATGAACAGTATGAATGACAAAAATGATCATTTAACCCCTCTAGCCATTAAAAGATCATAATAGTATCAATATGCTTCTATTTGATTGCTTGGATGTTGTAATCCCAAATCTAAGCATCATTAGATTGATTACAGATTGCAACGATTATGTTATATCTGTGCAATTAGTGTCCAAAACATGTGGTTGTTTGTGAAGAGAGATTTACTGAACAAATTGGTTAAGTGTCTTATTGGTAATTTATGATTGGTTTGTGTTTTATTTGTTCATCTAGTCCAGGTCATACAGGGGATGGAAGAAGCAGTTAGATCAATGAAAGTTGGAGGTATTCGTCGAGTCATCATCCCGCCATCACAAGGATATCAAAACATGTCTCAAGAGCCTATTCCACCAAATGTAAGTAACCTCTTGAAACTATCAAATGCCATTTCTACCATTTTTTTTCATCTTAATTCTCTAATTTCTAGCCCTTAGCACTCAGCTGATAATACTTTTGAGTTTAAAACATTCCCTCAAACCAAACACTCCCTTAGGCTCCATACATAGATCTGTTGTTAGACAGACAAGTTACTATGCCCACATGGGGTAAGTTGCTGCATCGGGATTCTATGGTTGTGTTGGCTGGTTCTTGAAATAAGCCTCATGTTTGCTTTCGGGTCTCAAACATCCGTTCGATATCTTTTTGCTTGATATTAAAACTTGTTTATGTTGGTTGTTTTTGACAGTTCTTTGACAGGCAAAGGCTGTTTACTACAATTTTCAATCCTACACGCCTTGCAAATGGGGAAGGCTCTACTTTGGGGATTCTCATATTTGACATTGAACTTGTCAGCCTAAACCACCTCTAAACAGTAAACTTCTCGATCGGACGAGTAAACTACGTTGTTCGTACCTGTCGTTTGTTGACAATTGCTATTTTCGTCCCCGTCTTTTCTAAATTATGGTTTTCCTCCATGTGAATTACTATTCGTTGTTGTATTCATCCGTGTGGTTTACAGGTCATTGCTGTTTTCGTCTCTCGGTAAAGCACTGAAGGAGTTTTCCTCAGGGACGAAAAACAATGAACTGCTGACCATAGGGACTAAAACTGTAATTTCAAAAGTACAAGGATGAAAGTCGCAATTTTTAACAAACCGTAGAAACGAAAAAACGCAGTTTTAATCCAGCCGATTACTTGGTCATCCAAATAAGGATAAGCTTCCACCGGCCCTTCCATCTTACCGTGGCTATCTAGTCATTGACCCATTTGCTTGCGAAACATATCCTCACTTCGTGCTGTTCCCTTATGCATGATGATTACTGATTCAAATTGCTGCAATAAGCCACCTCTCCGCTCTCCGCTACGAGGTTGGCAGCAACGTGAGCCAACACCAGCAGAAAGGAGGAGGAGACGGAAGGCTGTAAGAATCGTAGCTTAAAAGACCACATTTCTGTATTTATCTTGCACCTAACTAAAAACCCAACAAAATTTATCTTTATCCATACGTGATTGTGATGTATCAAACAAATACCGTACACAGTGACCATTTTGGATACCCGAAATCACAAATATTTTGGGTCTTTTCGTGTGTTTCTTGATCATATTTGGTCAATCACAAATATTTTGGTATCTAGTTCTGTTGACAAAGAGGTGAGGTGATTATGTTCAAATACAAGACAAGTTATGAGTTAATGATGACCCTCTTGCTAGCCTTAGCCGTCGAGGGAAGCAAAAAATGTCCCTTTATATTGGTGTTCTTAGAGACATTATCGATTGAAGTTGCCAATAACCAACTTTTTTGTCCAAATTATAGATGTTGAAAATTGTGATACAAATACAAAACAAAGTTATCTAAAACATAAAATTCTGAGAGTTTTTGACATCGTCGCATTATATTCAAGCACACGTGTGTAGGAAAATGGAAAGTTTTGGGTGGTCTGATACGGCATTATGCTATTTTGCAAAACAAAAAGTTTTGGGTGTTCTGACACGGCCGCACCTTATGAAACAGCACGGTCGTGCGTAGTGTTATTTCGTGAAACAGAAACTTTTGGGTCTTTAGTGTAACATTCCCAAACGCTACATTTGCATATAACACATATTTTATTACATAGAAATATAATTTACACTACAAGGTTCCACTAGTACAATGATTCCTATATGTACAAAATCTACATATGAAAAATTCCAAAACAAATCCTGTACTAACACATGTAATACAACATGTATTTTCAAAAATAAGCAATCTTAAGCAAATCTTCAAAAGCAGATAATAGATTAGGAAAAATAATCACATTTTTCCTTTCCTTTTGATATCCCTGGACCCCGCTATTTCTGCATTGCATAATTTTAAAATAGAAAATGAGGGTTAGATCAGAAGGGTCTAGTGAGTGAATCTCCTTCTTTGCAAATGCAGAGTGATACATACCAAAATGAAATAATATACCTTTGCTCAGGAATATTAGCAACACAGTCAAATAATGTAGTTCTCATGTATAATAGGATAAACTCAAGAATCTTGGTTCTATTAATAAAATACATCTGCTTAAAGATCCAACATTCTCAATATGAAACAAATATTATAACCAAATATTCTTCGAATCATTAAACCATTCCTTTGTAAATATTTAACGGAAAGATTTAAGGCTTTACTTGCCTTTTATGACAAACCATTTTCCCCTGCTCAATAACATCTAAATTATTGTTTCTAATATGAATAATATCTCTAATTCATCAGGTCACAAAGAAATGATGATTCAAAGTTATTAAATCCAATTAGTAACAATAATAAGAGTTATAATRTTATCCACATATGACAATGCCTCCCTTATTTCAAGTACACCTCTCCTTGATATGCCATCCTTATTCCTTCATCAAGACAGGGCTACTTATCAGAACAGACAAAAGCCACCACGTTTGAAAGTACCTATTCTCAGTTCCAAGCCAGAACAGACAAATGTCACCACGTCTGGGGGAACTACCACTTAAAACAAGTTTCATACCAAAACAGACTTACGTCACCACGCTTGATAGAAACAGTTTACAAAAATCCAATTCCATACCAAAATAGACTTACGTCACCACGTTTGGTAGGAATGTTTCCCAAAATATAGTTTCATACCAAAACAGATTTACGTCACCACGCTTGGTAGAAACATTTTCCCAAATCCAGTTCCATACCAAAATAGACTTACGTCACCACGCTTGGTAGGAACATATCTTTTTATTTAAAAAGATATAAAATACTTCTTTTATAATTCCATAATTAAACCCAATAATAGACATTTTAAAATTATATTAAATGTCTAAAATATTCAACATTTGAAAATATCAAATATAAATCACCCGGATAAGTTATCCGGATATACAATCCGGACAACACTATCCCTTCTTGTCCGATATACTAATCCGGACAAGACTTGGTCGAGTTAAAACTAAACCGCATGATTCATGTCCGGTTTAAAACAATCCGGATAACACATGATCGGTTTAAGACTAAATCGCTCAATACATGATCGGTCTATAACTAATCCGTACGACCCTTAGGCGATTTAAGGCTAAACTGCACAATGCTTGGTCGTATTCATACTTCTCCGTTCAAAACCTTTGTCCGGTTTACATATTTCAAAATTCTCACTAACACCCTAAGTCACACAACACTTAAGCGATTTATGAATAAATTGGACACCTCCTAACCGGTTTAAGAGTAATCCGGACAAACTTTGTCCGGTTTAGACTTAATCCGGTCACCCTTTGTTTGAATAAAACCTCTAATTAAATAACTGATTTCTTTCCAATAATAAGCAACAATCAATAAAATCAGTAACAAATTTTATACAAAAGAGATTTAGAAATCACTCACCTTTTTATGCAAATTTTCAAATTTGAGATGAAGAATATAAGACCAAATGCTTCTCCGAACAATTCTTCTCAAAAGCTCTCAACTTCCCAAAATAAGGCAAGAAACTTTGCCTGAAAAACTTAAACCTTCTATTTATACTTTCTAATTATAGAAAGTCGGCTTCTGCCTCCATATGCATGCATACATACAACACTATTCATGCATGAATATCATTTTATGCATACACACATCACATACATATTTATATCATGCGCACACACACACACACACACACATATATATATATATATATATATCTACATATTATGCATATATCCCTATGCAYAAAATACACATACTCACATATTTAACCCATGTAAGTATGTATCCACATAAGCAATTAATTCACATAATAAATACCTTGGGTAATAATCAGGACCTGATTATCACATTCAGGCATTGTCGCACCTTATAATTCTTCCTGGCCGTGTGCGACGATAAGAATAATTTTTTTAGCTTTTAGTATTGAGATCAAATTGTGATTCCACAACCCCTTGAGTTCCATCATGATAGAGTACGAAACTGAGAGCTTAGAAGCCGTAGTTTGAGTAGAAAAAACATTGAGAGAGATTATACACAATTTAGTGTTCGGTTTTTAATTTCTATTAGGTGGGTGTTCTTCGTTAATCAAAAGTTCCTCCTCTCCCATGTGGACGTACATCACCATATTGGTGGTGGAACCATGTAAATCTCTGTGTTTTGTATGTTTTCAAAGTTCTTTGGTTGATGGATCGTTGTGCTTTCAATCCTACTTTGTTATTTGCATTCCTTGTAGGTTGGCATCACATATTTGATTGTCATTGAATAAAGTTTTACTCTATTTGTTTTTGGAACCTTTCTGGTGTCCAAACTCCAAACAAGTGGTATTAAAGTTTCGTTTCTGATTACTGGCGTTCCGGTGGAACATATTCAACATTACTTTAAGCATCGAGATGGAGATCTCCAGAGAAGACGAAAAGAACTTCTTCTACCTATATTAAAGGTTCATACGTAGTTTTTGGATCCACACTTCAGATTGAGAGGTGGAATGGGGACGAAGACTTAGTGGTAGTGGAAGATGAAAGCGGTACTTTGAAGAAACCAGGTGCATCGTGTTGTCTATGAACTAGAAAAACTCACCCATTATATATCGGAGGAAGAGTTAGAAGAATGGATTCTCATGACATTACAACTAGCAATGGGTGAAAAAGTAATTTCGGAGATAAGTTCGGAGACAACTGCACGAGCTATCTGGAACAAGCTAGAAGAGCTCTACGTCGCAAAGTCTCTAACTAATCGTCTCATCCTATTCAAAACCTTCTTTACCTACAAGATGAAGGAATGTATAGCAATCGAGTCTCATCTCAGCGTTCTTGATGATTTGATTAAGAAAATGAAATCAATGGACTTGAAGATAGATAAAGAACAAATGACAATGATCTTTCTATGCTCCCTCCCTAAAAGGTATACTGGTTTTGCTAATTGTTTAATTTATGGAAGATATATTGTAACTATGGGAAATGTGAAAATATGCCTCTTAAGTGAGAATCTAAGGAACCAAGTATGAGGCTTGAATGTTGACAAAGATGATGGAAGCAACAACCATAAGTTATTTGTGGGAGAGGACAATGAATTTCGAAAGAGAGATAGGTCAAAAGGTCGTTCAAGGTCATGCAACTCAAAGTTTAGAGGCAAGTAAAAGAAGAGTGGCAATTGCCTCTATTGTCATCAATATGGACATTGGATTAAAGAATGTCCAAGTCTCAAAGCCAAGACCGACAAGGAAGGATCATCTTCATCCGTTGCTGTGAATGATTCTGATGATTGCTTCAACCAGAAGTGAGACTATCAAGGACCAATGGTTCTCAGATTCAAGGACTTATTTCATCATGACTCCACATAAGGAGCTCTTCTCATCACTTGAAGAAAAAGAAGGAAGCAACATCTCATGGCAAACAACTTGGGGGGCGTTTGGTTCGTAGAATGGAATTCGATGGAATTGGAATTCATCAAATGAATTTGACTTTGAGGGAATGGAATGAAATTTAATGGAATTTGACCATGCCTTGTGATTGCGTTTGGTTGCATGGAATTGGAGTGAAATTCTTAACGAATTGGGATTTTTTTGTTTGGTTCACGGAATTCAACTTTGGAGTCAGAATTAAATACCAACAAATGACCTTTTATGATTTTTGAATAACGGAATTGGACTAGTGATATCTATTGCTGGTTATCTTGAATCGATTCCTTGATTACATATGTTGTCTATCAATCTCGTTTAGATGGAGAAATTACGCGAGAGAGAGAGAGAGTTAGAGAGAGAGATAGAGAGCGAGAGCGTACCAGATGGAGATCGAACCAGAGATCAATTAGATGAGGTGGTAGATGCAACGTTGAATGAATTAGGATTAGAAAAGGAATTTGTTGGAAAGTAATTGTAATCAGAGGGTATTTTCGTGGAATGTAAAATCCGTGAGTGAAGGAATTTATTGGAATTGAAAGGATTCCATCAATTTTATTCCATGAACTAAACATTGTATTTGGAATTTGGTCAAAGGATTTGGCCATTCCAATTCCTTTCAATTCCATCCAAATCCATGAACCAAACAGCCCCTTGGTGTGCAAAAGCTTGGGAATTGGAACCATCAAGATGAAGATGTTTGATGGCATGATCCGAACTATTCTGGATGTAAGATATGTTCCCTCCATGACAAAATCTCTTATGTCCCTTGGTCAATTGACAAAGCTTGGGTGTAAGATTAGTATGCAAGGTCGTGAGACTCTAGTCCTAATCAAAGGTACAAAAGCTCTATATGATCTCTATTTTCTAGATAGACAAATATTAGGTGCAAGCATATGTGTAGAACAAAAACAATGCAAAGAAGGTAGATGCCTCTAAATTATGACATTTAAGACTTGTCTATTTCAGAGAAAAATTTGGAGATCCTACATAAGCGGAGCCTTATGAAGGAGTAAGAATTCGGGAGCCTAAATTTCTACAAGGAATGCATCCTTGGAGAGCAAACAAATGTCTCTTTTGGTGTTGGCGAACACAATACATCAAGAATTTTTTTATTACATACACACAAATGTTTGGAGACCGACTAGCACTAAATCCCACGCTGGAGGTCAATACTTCATCTCTTTCATTGATGATTGTTCTCATAAAGTTTGGATCTTTATCATGAAACAAACATTATAAGTGTTTGAGAGGTTCAAACAGTGGTTAGGGAAACTCAAACAGTAAGGAAGTTGAAGGTGTTGAGATCGGATAATGGTGAAGAATTCAAAAGTGAAGAAAAGGGGATTTACCGACAATTCACTACTCCATATGATCCACAATCGAATGGAGTAGCTTAATGCATGAATCAAACATTGCTAGAGAAAGCAAGATGAATGAGGTTAATAACCGGTTTCCCTAAGTTTTTTGGGCCGAAGCTTTATCTACGACCGTACACATTATTAACTGCTTTCCATCATCGATGATTAATGATAAGATTCCCGAAGAGGTATGAAGAGGTAAGAAATCAATTTGTCTCGGTTATATACGTATGAAGAGGTAAGAAAAGGTATGAAGATGTAAGAAAAGGTATGAAGATGTAAGAAAAGGGGATCGGCTAAAATGAGCAAACCCTATGAGCTGCCACAAATAGACATTTTCTCTTTTTGTCAATATATACTCACATCTCATCAATGTTGAATTACTAAATTCACCACATTTCAAGATTTATATATAGCTTTTCCTCCTCATTTCATATAGCCACCTTCATTTCTTGAATCTAGCATTCTCTCATCAACGTGAGACGACTAAAACATCACCTTAATGCAAGATTTGAGAATACTCAAATCTCAGAATACTACCTCAAATACTATTGGTTAGTTCTTCTATGTATATAAAGAAAGAAAGATAAAGCTATGAAGAATTTTTTGTGTATGTATATATATAAGGATTTACGCCATTTTTTTTACATATTTCTCTATTGAGTGTTGGTAAGAAGACACTTTTAGCCAAGTAAATCTCTTCATTATCAAAGCCATCCATCCTTTTTTCTTATAGTCATCTTTATTATCAAATCTAACAATCCTCATCAATGTAGGATGACTAAAACAACACCACAATTTAATATGTGAGAACACTCAAATCTCACAATGTCACTATGTATGTATGTGTGTGTGTGTGTATATATATATATATATATATAGAGAGAGAGAGAGAGAGAGAGAAAGAGAGAGAGAGAGAGAGAGACTTGGGATCATGTGAAACCAAGGGTTTTTCGTGAGACTCGTAAGACCAATTCTCAACCCTTGGATTAGATCTACAATCTGAACATTCATAATCAGAAAATTGCCACGAGACTTCTCAATAATAAAAAAATTGCCACCGTGCAACTTTAGACCAATCATTAGCTTATAAAGTTGATCAATGAACATAAATTGGTCTTACGGGTCTCACGAAAAACCCTTGGTCTAATGTGAACCTAACCCTATATATATATATAGTTTAGTTCAAATGTTAACCCAAATTATTGTGTTAACTTATGACCATTTTCAATCAATCATAATCCATCTTAGTATTAGGTTCTACTCTATCTAAGAATTTAATGTTAAGGGTATATGAGTACTTCTTTTGTAACTCCTATATCATTAATTGGGAGTTACAAGATCCATAAAATCCCATGATTTTTGCATTTTTAACATTGATCTTGTGATTTTTTTTAATATTGATCTTTCATGTTTAATATTTATAAATTTGTGATTGGTGGAGGAGATCCGCTAGTAAAGTGTTTGTTATCATTCAAGCAATTACGAATAAAGACATTGGAAAATAACACGACAACATTGAGAAGGTTAAAATTGTTTATGGTGACAGTCGGAGTTCGAGATTGGGAAGTGATGTAAATAATCAAAGCGAGTGTCTTGGTAATTATTAACACAATTTGACATATATAACACAAATTGACATTTATACACCCATATGAACACAAATTGATATATATGAACACAAATTGATATATATGAACACAAATTGAACATATATGAACACTTGTGGCAATTATGAACACAAATTGAACATATATGTGAACACTTGTGGCAATTATGAACACAAATTGAASATATATGAACACTTGTGGCAATTATGAACACAATTGAACATATATGATATCTACTGTTTGTAACCGATGATATTGATTGCACCTCCTCTTTTATATAAATACCCTTGAGCTACTATGTTCACATATGTTTGTGAGATTACAAGGGTAATAAATTAAATTTACAATATGATTAATCTCAACCATATATTTTAAAAATCAATGACCATGATTAGTTCATAAAGTTAACACAATAATTTGGGTTAACAAATGAACTTGCCCCTATATATATAGGGAAGGGTTCAAACGAGAACACCCCCTAAATACAAAAACACGAGAACACTTGTGAATCTACTACACCATATAATTTAGAAGCGACAAGGATTTACAAAATATTAATATTTTTTAAATCATTACTATTTATTAAAATTTTACTGTAATTTAAAAGGACATCTAAGGGTATATTGGAGATAAAAAACCAAATCAATAACTGACTTGATACAGTGTAAGAATCAGAAAAATGATCATCACAATTGCTTTGTACTACTGTATGATAACCAATTATTCAGTTATAAAGCTTGGGGTTGTTTTTGAAAGGTGGTAATAAGTTGAGGGGTTAAAGTGGTATTTATGCTTATTCTTTTTAAAAGCCCATTGCCTTAATTGTGTAATATGGTTTTGTGATGAGATATTTTAAAATTATCTCATGATAAGTTGATAAAAGTTGGTGTGCGTATTTTTCTGGAGCTCGAATAAGCAGAACCGAAAGGAGAGAAAGAAGAATTTAATTTTTGTGTTTATCAATCTGAATACGTGTTGTTGTTTATCTTTATTTCTGTGTGATTCTATAAGGTGAGTTAATTTTTACAACTTTCCTTATTTGGAGATTTGAAATCTGAACCGTAGGGTTCTTTGTGTGGGTTGATATAAAACTGTTTTGAATGCTATAATTAACATAATTGTGGGTTTTTGATATGTTTATGTCATGTGTTGAGATAAAGGTGGCATATCAAGGAGATGTGTATTTTGGTTATAAGGGTAACATATCAAAGAGAGGTGTATACTAGGATAAGAGTGACATATCAAGAAGATGTGTATACCAGGATAAGGGTGACATAATTATTGAGTAATAAAATCTGGGTTTTTGATCAAAGTCTTCATTTTTATCGCATCCTTATGATGCAATAACTTGGAGTTGTCACATCTGTGTAATGTGATGACTTAGAGTTATCGCATCCTATTGATGCGATAAAAAGTGGTTAGCGCACCTATATGAAGCAAGGAGTGAGTTTATCGCATCCTTGTGATGTGACAAGTTAACTTATGGCTTCTATGTGAGGCAACAAATTGAGTTTATCGCAACAATGTGATGCGATGAAATGAGGTCCTCACACCAGTGTGTTGCGAGGAAATGGAGTTGTCTGACCCATGTGATGCAAGCAAGTTATATATTCATCTATATGATGTGACAAGGTTTCAGAATGTGTTTATTAATTCACTTGACCATTTTGATGCGATAAATGAGGTTCGTTATATCAAAATGATGTATATTTGTTATTATTACAAATATAAGTTCATAAATGTGATTTGGTGATTATTCATCCTGTAATAGCATCAAAGGGATTTCTCACTAGACCTCAAGGTCTAACCCTCATTTTGTATTTGGAAAATGTACATTACAGGTCGTGTTCAATCAGAGGATAAGGGGAAGGGAAAATTGTGAAGTATTATATATGCTTGCAATAGATATTGGGTTAACATATTCTTCTTTTATATCAGAATACTTGTTATGTATTCAAGTATTTGTATAGAGATTTTATGAAAAAATTTGGTAGTTACTTTGTAATGTAGCTTTTGTAATTAGTGGGACCAGTTGTGTATATTATATTTCATGCTATATGGAAGTATATGTTTATATGCAAATGTGATATTGGGGTGTTACACACTTTGATAAATATGTGATACACAATCAAGTTAATGTCTATTCGAGTTTGCCTATCGTGTGATAATCGAACTGTGATATATGTGTATAACATCCCAGGCCAACTGTATCAGATATTGTTTGTCTTGTCCACATCTGGACTCACAGTTTTAAAACATATGATATACGAGGTAATCTTGTCCTTCATAAAGAAGCTTTGGTTCCCTTCCCTAACCAATGTTGGATCTTACAATCCACTCCCTTGGGAGCTCAACGTCCTCGCTGACACACTATTCTAGTTCCTGGCTCTGATACCATTTGTAACATCCAAGGCCAACTGTATCATATATCATCCGCTTTGTCCATATCTAGACTCATGGTTTTAAAACGCGTCTGATAGAGGAGGTATCTTTTGTAACACCCCATAACACACATTGCATGTAACACATATTTCATACAAAAGAAATACATGTTTATATACCAATCAGGTCCCTTAGTACAAAAATCTATCATTACCAAATACAAGGTCCAAAAATTCAAATACATTTCTTGTAYTAATCAATGTTCATCAATCAAAACTATACATTAAAGACAGATCTTCATGTAGAAATGCATATAGGAATATATCATATTTTCCCCTTCCCTTTACCATCAGTACTTCCTACAATACATAGTTAAAATCACAAAACGAGGGTTAGACCGAAAGGTCTAGTGAGATACCCTATTTATGTTATTGTAGGGTGAAAATCAGTCCCGCAACGAGCGCAACCCTCGTGTTTAGTTGCCATCATTGAGTTTGGAACCCTGAACAGACTGCCGATATGATCGACGAATCAAATGATATTTCTGTTTCAATTTTTGCCTCTTCTTTTCCCTCTGAATCAAACTTTTTTTTGCCATACTCGTTAAGTTCCTATTAGTATCCCAAAACCATTATGAAAAACAACTTTTCATATATATAACAAATATATGAACAAATAGGGACATAATACCAGATCCTTTCCACTTTTCAAGCTAAGCATTCAGCT
>NC_037534.1:13723699-13726988 GCF_001531365.2 Cynara cardunculus var. scolymus | reverse complement strand
ATACTTAATGCATACTCATTATGCATATAATTTCACATACTAGCATGATTAAATATAACAATTTATCATGCTGTCAGGCAAACACATAACAAATAATCACATAATATTTACCTCAGGTGATAACCAAGATCCAGTTATCACATTATCCACCCCTCAAAAGAATTCTGTCCCGGAATTCCTTTAATCAAAGAGCCATGGATAGTCTGATCTCATTTTTGACTCTAATTCCCATGTTGCTTCTTGTCCTTTGTGAAACTTCCACTGAACCTTAACCAGACTTATCTCTTTGTTTTTCAACACCCTGATCTTTCGGTCAATTACGGCTTCTGGTGTTTCTACAAAGTTCAGCTTACTGTCTAATTTAATCTCTGACATCGATATAGCTAGATTCGGATCGGCTAAACATTTCCGCAGATTCGACACATGGAAAGTGTTGTGAATCAGACTCAACTCTTCTGGAAGCTCTAACTGATATGCTACTGGCCCAATTCGCTTACATATTCTGAACGGCCCCACATACCTCGGACTGAGCTTCCCTTTCTTTCCAAATCTGATAACACCTTTTCATGGCGAAACTTTTAACATCACAAAATCACCTATACTAAACTCAATCGGATTTCGATGATTATCAACATAACTTTTCTGGCGATCTTGTGCTGTTTTGATTCTTTCGCGGATCTGTTCGATCTTCAGAAGTTTCTTGGATAATTTCAGGACCCGTCAGCTATTTTTCACCCACCTCATTCCAACATAACGGCGTTCGGCATTTACGTCCATACAACACTTCATACGGTGCTGCTTGAATGATGAAATGGTAACTGTTATTATATGCAAATTCTATTAACGGCAAATGATCTTCCCACGATCCGCCGAAGTCAATAATACAACTTCTTAACATATCTTCGAGAGTCTGGATAGTTCTTTCACTCTGCCCATCAGTCTGTGGATGATAAGCTGTACTTAGTTGGATTTCAGACCCCAAAGCTTTTTGTCCTTCCCAAAACTTTGAAGTAAACCGACTATCTCTATCAGAGACAATAGACAATGGAACACCGTGTCTGGTAACAATTTCTTTGATGTAAATATGTGCTAGCTTTTCTAAAGTGTATTTCTCTCTTATTGGCAGAAAATACGCAGATTTAGACAAACGATCAACAATTACCCAAATCGCGTCRTACCCCTTTGGAGTTCGAGGTAACATCATAACGAAATTCATGGTAATGTGATCTCATTTCCATACAGGTATCTCCAAAGATTGAAGACTTCCATACGGCTTTTGATGTTCAATCTTAACCTGTAGACAAGTCAGACACTGTTCCACATATTTAGCTATATCTTTCTTCAATCCAGGCCACCAGTAAAAAAGTTTTAAATCTCTGTACATCTTATTGGTACCTGGATGGATAAAGTTTTAAATCTCTGTACATCTTATTGGTACCTGATCCAGAGAATTGCAATTAAAACAACTTCGGTTAGCTGGGCAATTTCTAGACAGATGGCCTGCTTCACCGCACTTATAACATTTTCTTGGGTCCATCTTGCATTCACCCTGATGAACCTGTCGGCATTGTGAGCAGACTTTCTCACTGATCTTCTGCTCAGATCTGTTATCATATCTTACCGTTTTCGGTCCTCAGAAAGATAAAGGCCTCTCCCATTTTCTTTTCTCTACAATCTTTCCTTCTGGCTGCCGGTTCTTATTTCATTCGGTCACTTCAGCCGCATCTACCGTTAACGAAAAGGTATTGGGGTTCATAGCAATAACAAACTCTCTAATTGAGGGTTTCAAACCCCAAATATACCTTTCTATCTTTCTGGATTCGGTTGAAACATAATGTTTTGCAAAGCGAGAGTATTCAATGAATCTTTCGGTATACTCCCGAACTGTTCTATTTCCTTGTTCTAACTTTAGAAATTCTTCTTCCGTTTGTCTAACAGCAGTTTTAGGACAAAACTGATTCTTGAATCATTCCACAAATTCTGCCCAATGTCTGTAAAACATCTCTGCTGATCGACGACTCAACTTCCCACCAGAATAAAGCATTTGACTTTAATACGGAAACAAGAAATCGAACTTTATCTGTTTTCGGACACCGAATGGTGTTGAACATTGATTCCATTTCTTTAATCTAGCATACGGCTTTCACTGGATCTCTTTTTCCAGAGAATGTTGGTGGCTTACATGCCAAAAACATTTTAATATCCCCCTCCTTATTGTGAGTAACTGGCATCGAGGGATGAACTTCTATTCTTTCTGTTTCTACGCTGGCTGGAACTCCCATGATAGAAGTCGGAGTTTCCCTCAACTTCCCCATTTCTTCAGCCAACATATCCCTGGTTACATATTCAGGATGTGGCACCGATCTCTCCTGAACATTCCCAGAGTGGGATTCTTCATGTTCAAAATGTACTTCGGTCCGACCCCTTCCCTGAGATTGACTTCTTCCTCTACCTCGTCCCCTTGGTCTTCCCCGACCTCTATTTCCGGATGTGCTAGTCAGAAGATTAACGGGCGATTCTTCCCTTTCCTCCGATTCTGAACGAGCCATTCTTTCAAATCTTCGGGTTCGGCTAGACATCTGCAGATTTTTAGTGTTAATAATCACGTATTTATATTCCCAAATATAATGAAGTATTCAAGTTTAGATGTGTACCTGTAAATTCATAATTACACTGGCCAGATGTAACTAAAATTTACCGTACACACTGTTTTTTCAACCCATCATATTTATTTTCAATGGAGCTAACTATGTCCGGGACCCTTAACATGCAATAAAATAGTTTAAGTCTTGGTATCATACTGTTAAATACCAAAATCCCTTAAACTTAGGCTCTGATACCACTTTCTATAACACCCCATAACACACATTGCATGTAACACATATTTCATACAAAAGAAATACAAGTTTATATACCAATCAGGTCCCTTAGTACAAAGATCTATCATTACCAAATACAAGGTCCAAAAATTCAAATACATTTCTTGTACTAATCAATGTTTATCAATCAAAGCTAAACATCAAAGACAGATCTTCATGTAGAAATGCATATAAGAAAATATCACATTTTCCCCTTCCCCTTACCGTCGGTACTTCCTGCAATACATAGTTAAAATCACAAAACGAGGGTTAGACCGAAAGTCCTAGTGAGATACCCTATTTATGTTATTGCAGGGGGTAAAAATCACCAAACCTTTATGAAAAACAACTTTTCATATATATAACAAATATATGAACAAATAGGGACATAATACCAGATCCTTTCCACTTTTCAAGCTAAGCATTCAGCT
>NC_037534.1:13715379-13722214 GCF_001531365.2 Cynara cardunculus var. scolymus | reverse complement strand
ATACTTAATGCATACTCATTATGCATATAATTTCACATACTAGCATGATTAAATATAACAATTTATCATGCTGTCAGGCAAACACATAACAAATAGTCACATAATATTTACCTCAGGTTATAACCAAGATCCAGTTATCACATCTTTTCCTTTATAATACAACTTTCGTTCCCCTTCCCAACCAATGTGGGATTCTACGATCCACTCCCCTTAAGAGCGCAACGTCCTCACTAACACACAGTCTGGTTCCCAAATCTAATACCATTTGTAACATCCCAGGCTAACCCTACCAGATATTGTCCGCTTTATCCACACACCTGGACTCACAGTTTTAAAATGCATCTAATCAAGCCCCTTTATAAGGCAACCTTTGTTATCCTCCCCAATCGATGTGGGATTGATAACTCTCATTTTTTAGAGTTGTTTCTTATTTATTTCTCCCATTTTTGGCATATATAAATACCCAATTCCCTTGTTTTTCCCCATTTATTCTAATTTTTTTTAAAAAAGATAACGAAACACAAAGGATGAGAATTTATTCCAAAAACCTGCACTTTCTGGCGAAGTGCACTGTGAGAAGTTTACGAATATTTGGTTAAGCTTCAACTTTTTGGAGGATGTTTTCTGAAAATCTTTATAAGAGATCTCCTACAGCTGGATCTACCTTGGAAAACTAAGTTTTGGATTAAAAGAAGATTGTTTGATGGTCTTTGCCTATAAGGTTTTTGAAAGCTCCATTTCCTTTGGGTAATGTGTTTTATCCTTATCCACTTTTACCCTATATAAAGAGGCCATGGGCTCATTTAAATATCATCCCTTTGAAGCACAACTTAGCTGGAGTCTTTCTTCTTCTTCTCTTAAGTTAAGTTTTAACATGTAATTTTCTTCTTAATTGTAATCTGCTGCATGACACCCCAAAATGAGGTAAATAAATAAATTAGAAAGCAAAAAGAACAAGGAAAATAAAATAAAATGAGTTTTATTTTATTGGAAAAAAAATATAAATATATTTGAAAATTGGATTAAAAATTAAGGAAAATGTCATATTAGGGGTGAAATGTGTAAAGATGTCAAATGTAATGGAGCCAAGGGGGCCGAATGCATTTTTATAATAGTTAAGGGTTAGGTCAGATGTTAACAGGTCCAAACCAGAAGGACCTGTTTTGTAAATATACATCAGATCTGCAAATTCAGAAACGCGAAAACAACCTCTCCTTTGAAGCTTTATATCATTTCGAATCTTCAACTATTAAGGCAAAAAAAGAACATATATATGTAGCCAACACTTTTCTCTACACTTTTGCTTCAAGAAAACCGAACTTTCATCGAGTTTCGAAAGAGAAATCGGAGGTTGAATTTTGGGTTTGAAAAACTCCGTTTATTGACGATTGGAGGTAAAATACTCAACCAAATTTCGAGTTCTTTATATGGATGGCTTCGTTTTTAGGTCCTCTATGAAACCTTAGTAGCCTTATGTCTCAGATTTTAGTTTTGAATGTTCGATTTTAAGTTTTTTACTGATTTTCGAGTGGTTTTAAGACCATAACTTTAAACGAGCATATGAGACTCAATATTTGATGGTTTTCGTTGATTTTTGTTCCTATGGTTAAGGAAAATCATTTTTTAGAGTTTTAAGAAAAAGAATCATCGAAAACGATGAAGAATCAAGGGCAAGGGACCGTTTTACGGTCGCCGGTGCTGTTGGGGAGTGTAGGAGCCATCTGGGCTTGATGTGGCCATCTGGGCCCGTTTTTTTGGGTTGTATTATGGTTTGTTTTATTTTTTTTGGGCTTAAGATTTAGTCCATGTAACATCTTGGATATATTTGGGTAATTAATTTAACCATGCCAAATTTAACCAATTAGTATATTATTCCATTTTATTATATAGTATAAGTTATATTGTATTGATCGCAGATCTCTCAATAACACTAATAATCTAGTTATGAATAACCAAATTATAGTGATTTTACGAAGAAAGTTTTGAAGACTCAAAAATAAAATAAGAACATTCAAGAACAGTTTTGAGCTTCAAAGGTTTTACTTTATAAATAATGAAACGTAAAACAAAGAGTAAAAGCTTTTTTCTCTCTCACATACACTTTTTACAATAGACCTAATCATCTATGTATACTAGTTGGCTAATACTAAGATAACTATCTATTGCTACTTTCTAGCAAATAGTCTAGCTAACAAATAAGATTTATCTTTTACATGGATAAGCATTATTAACAAGATAAAATCTAATTCCAGCTGTTGATTTGTCATCTCCAGCTGTCATTATCAATGTGATGATTTCATCCTTATCTTCAAATCTTCATTGCACGCTTGGATGAATACTTAGAAAATCTTCTAAGTGTTTGTCTGTATAGAGTATCGATGAGAACGCTTCTTTCCATCTCATCATCCATCGATCCAATATTCATCGATCCTCTGGTTGGTCTTTCCATCGATCCAATGGTCTAAATTCGTCCATCGGTCCAATGGTTGTTCTTTCCATCGATCCTCTGGTTAGTCTGTCCATCGATCCAATGGTCTAACTTCGTCCATCGGTCCAATGGTTGTTCTTTCCATCGATCCTCTGGTTAGTCTGTCCATCGATCCAATGGTCGAATCCAGACTTAGTCGTTTCTGCCTTGATGTCTTCATTGGTCTTCTGGTTCTTCATCACTTGTTTGTTTTTCATTACTTTTTACATTTTGCATTGTGGGGTTTAACATATTGTTTAATTAATTTATTTAAAAAAAATAGTATGTTATTTAACTAACATATTAATTTATTTTAGAGAATTAATAGTGATTAATTAATCTTTTCCTAAGTGGTTTATTAAATTGATTAGTAATTTAATAAATGTTCTCTTAGTTGTCGGAATTTGATTTTATCAGTCTAAAACATCTTAATTTGAAACATAGATCTCATTTAGTTGTTAAAAGGTTAAATCGATGTTAAAAGTTTTCTTAAATTATTTTGATGATTCAATATTGAGATTAAAGTGTCGTATTTCCGAATTAATCAATTATAAAGACGCTTTAAATTAGAGAGTTTGATTTATAAGATCATAATATGTTTATTTTGATGTTTTAAGCCGTTGTCGAGTTTTAGTCATGGGGTTTGACTAAAGTTAGTCGGGATTGACCGAGTTGACCAAGGGTTGACTTTTGACATGTTTGACCCATGTGGATTTTAATGATGGGTCAAGTAGAGTTGTTTGAGGTATATTAAGATGTTCGAATACGAAGTTCGACTTTAGGTTGGGTCAGAATGACAATAGTTGATTTTTGTTGACTTTTTGAGAAATTAAGACGTTAATGAGATGTTATGGTATGAAATGTGTAGGCATTTGGTCAAAAGCTATCGGTAGTCAATCTATACGTAATCAGGTGAGTCTTCATGAGACTTACAATGAGATGCATACATATGTATAAATTTATTTTCGAGCATTATATGATTTATATGATAATGTGTACATATGCATGATGTTTCAGTTTACATACATGATATATATTACATGTATGTTATTTTATGATTAGTTGCATGCTATGTGTTTATTTTGTTTTCAAATAACTCTAGCATGTTATTTCATTTGGAAGTTTTATGATCAGTTTTAGCGGGTGAGAATTTGACCAAGAAGTCACATGACAAGTGGCACAACCCCGTAATGAGTGTCTAGACAGGTGCATGTCAGACAACTCAGAAAATGACAGTCACTAAATGACTCATACCCGACAGACAAATTATGAGATCTCTTTCTTTCGGTGTTGCATGTTTTTCAGAAAATGCATACTATTTGGTACAAAGTTTACAAGTTGATATGTATGGTGTGAAATGATCTTTACTCACGCAAACCATGAACTCACTGAGCTTTATAAGCTGACTATAGTATGCATCTTAGGGACAGAAGGTTTCAGGTTGGACAAAGAAAAAGAAGGACATACATAGAGACTAGTCTAGTCCATTTAAGTTCAATATTTATGTGCAATCATCTATGATATATAAATTTGTAAAACAACCCGATATGGGACGGGCTGACATTAAGTTATATATTTATTCTTTTAAAGTCTTCCGCTGTAAACAGTCTAAAGTTTTAATTTAGCCATTAGTTTTGGAGTGCTTTTGGAGAATCTGTTTTAGATTACGTAACATTTCTCATGGTAAAAATATGGGTGTTACATGCTACCCACAGTTTCACCATTATGGGCAGCATACTTTTGTTCTATATTAAAGAATGTTGTGCTTAAATTTTATTTCTTGTCTTATATTATGCTTTTCATGTCTATTATAAGCTAATTACTTATATGGGTGTGGGTGTGAGTTTAACTTAGGATCTTTATGCAATAACTGGGTGTTATTACTCTCTACCAATTCGCAACTTGGTCACTTAAGACGAGACTTAAACTCAACACGTATAAGATGATCACTTTGAAGTGTTAATTTTAGATCTTTGACCCAGGATGGGTAGATTGCAAACACGGCTTAAGTGATGCACAAAGAACTTGAGAGAGTCTTTGATCATTACGTAGAGATACGAATTTTGCATGTATTTAGCTAAGGATTAAGTATTAGAGATTTATATTACAAAGAGATTTGAGTACCCTTATGCCCACATCCCAATCGCCCTCCTGGAGGGATATATGGAACTGAGAACATTCAAGATTATGCAGGATTATACACGAAAGATCCTTTTAAATTTCAGATGTGAATTAACTTACAAAAAAATTATACCCATAACATCTATGTCAGATTTTTGTTTGAATATATTCATTTATAAATTTTATTTCTTTTTCTGTTTAGCTAAATCAACACGTTTCAAAGTGGTGAAAGTGGGAACTTTGTGGGATCTGTTTATAAATATTCACTTTCGAGAGATTGAAATATTTACAAACATCTCATAAGTTTCTGACCATTATATTGTGTTTTATCTTAAGGAATAGTTACACCATGGCCATCTTTTCTTTTATAAGTCTATTTCATTTATTTCGTATTTTAAAGCTTTTTACCAACAAAATCCAATTTCTATTTACATACCAAAACATGCTCAAGAAGTTCATGAAAGTCTACGATTCTCAGTAGTTCAATCCCTGTAGAAACGATCTCGGTATTTTACCACTTTATTACTTGCAAGCGATCATAGTGTCGGTGTGCACTTGCACCGTCACTATGGGGACTTCGTGCCCACTGTGTGAACACGAACGATCTTAAGCTACCAAGTTTTTGGCGCAATTGTCGGGGATTGATGCGATTTTTATCTTGAGATATTGAATTTCATTTGAGCTTTGGTCATTCGTTTCATTCGCATTTCCGTGAATAAAAAAATAATAAATATTACGCTCTTTTGTTGCAATTATGGTCTGACAGTGGGAAGTTTGTGCCCACTGTCTTGACTTTTTGTTTTTTGCAAGAAAATTTCATCTTTCAGCTAGGGGTGAACACGGGTTGGGTTGGGCGGGCGGGTTGGGTTGGGTTTGCGGGTTACTAAAATTCATAAATTGGCAAATGAAACATGATAAATAATACTAAAAATATATCCAACAAAGTCATTAGTTATTACAATCATCCAAAAATATATCTAAATCCTCAAGTCTTGGAATCAAATTTCAAAAGTTTGATACGAGTAACAAACTTCCCATTTCCATATGTCAAAGTATGTGTCCTTGGGAAGATGGTCATAATTTTTCTTAAACATTGAGAGCTGCAGAAAGCCAGAAACATAACTTTTAGTTTCTGCAACATGTCATCCTTTCAACCCCCTATAAGTAACACAAAAACAGGTCCTAAATCTTGATTTACAAATATCACCTTATGACTATTAGCTTTCTAATCTTATTAAATTTATGGACAATTAATTAATTCATAGTATTTCAAAACCATAAGGGGCTAACTGGCTAAGGCCGTAAGGGACGGACCGACGGAGGGTTTGTCGTGGAATGAAGTAATCTTTGAAAATTGAAATTGTGAATTGTGAATTTGTGATGGAGAAGAAACTTAGAAAGAAGTAACTTGAAGCAGGGACGTAGGGACTAGGGTTCGTGTTACTAATTTCTATTTCTGTTGAGTTAACACTTAAGAGGTTAAAGGCTTAAAGGGCTAAGGCCTTAAGGGTTATTAGGCTAAGGGCTTAAGACCTTAAGGGTTATAAGCAATCCAAATTCCCAAACACCTCCTTAATTTTTGTAAATATCTTATATATATATATATATATATATATATATATATATATATATATATGGTTCAAATACTAACCAAGATTTTTGTGTTAACTTTGTTAACCAGTCTTAGCCATTGATTCTTACAATAAAGGGTTGTGATTAATCATGATAATTTTTTTTTTTAAATTTACAATTTCAAAGAATATATGTGAACAAAGGGGAAAAGAGTATTTAGGTAATTTTTTTTATGTAACTCCCATATCATTAATTGGGAGTTACAAAATCAAAAAATCTCATTATTTTTATTATTATTTTTTTGTTAATGTAAGAACCATATGAACACACACACACACACACACATATATATATATATATATACATATATATATATATACATATATATATATATATATATTTATATATATATATGAACCATTATATCAAATACGAACAAAAATTGACATATATATGAACATGGACCGTATAGCATTAATGAACACACTATGAATATAATAAAAATAGTTGTTACACGAAAGTAAATAAATAAAAAAAATAGGTATGAACACAATATAAACAGTTTATGAACAATAGTTCATTCATTATGAACACATTCAGGAGCAAGCCAATGTTGAGATATGCAGCTAGTGTACATATGAAACACAATATGAACAGTTTGTGAACAATAGTTCC
>NC_037534.1:13700111-13715349 GCF_001531365.2 Cynara cardunculus var. scolymus | reverse complement strand
ATATGAACACTTGTGAACAATTCTTTAACAATTACATATGAATTCGAATTCCGATTGTAGTCGTAGATGATTTTAACCTTTTCATTATCATTGTTGTCGATCTATTTTCCAATAGGTTTACTCGGACGATATCGAAATCTTTACAATCGGAAATTATTTAACAATTACAAAATCAATATCATTATGGATAGAATAAATCGAAATTACAAAACATGAACACGTATAAAAAAATATCAATATTACATAATCATCAATTATTGAAATTTTTAGATTTGTAACTCCCAATTAATGAGTTGGGAGTTACATAAATTACAAATTACTTAATTACCCTTGTCATTAATATATGAATTATATGTGAACCTAAAGAAAAGATGAAATATGATTGGTTGAGCTTGGTTAACAAAGTTAACACAAAAATCTTTGTTAGTATTTGAACCAACCCCTATATATATACACACACACACACACACACACACACACACATAATTTTATAAAAAAATATACATTAGTGGCGGGTTGGCGGTTTGGGTTGGTTTAGCGGTTTAGCGGTTTAACGGGTTGGGTTTAATTAGGTTGTTAGCGGGTTGGGTAGGTTTCGTGGGTTGACGGTTTTTTGTTCACCCCTACTTTCAACTTTTTAGTTTTATCCACTTATTTTTGAAAAAGGTAGTTCTTGCTGAAAAAAGAGATTTTGGAAAAAAGTGGTTTTTGTTTCATGATGAAAAAATCTTCTAGATTTGATTTTTTTTTGAAAAGGAAATGGGGAAGGTGGGATAACCAACATGTAAAGAAACTTCTGGTTTTTTGGCATCATGGATAACCGGTTTTTGTGGGGTGGTTTCCAAGGTGGTTTTTTGGCAAAAATATATTTGGTTTAATGATAGACAAATCTTTTGAAAAATCATTTTCTACCAAAAAGGGTGAATGGGTTTAACCACCATGCAATGCATTACACTTTTGTCCTTTGTGTCAAAGATAACCAGATTTTTTGGGAGAAGTTTCCAAGTTGGGTTTTAACCTTTTAAACCAAAAATCAAACGGTGGTTTTCCTTTTTCCATTTCTCTCTTGTCATTCTTTTTAAAAGAAAAAAAACCAACCCCTTCATCTTCCTGCAAATTTCCTTCAACCTCCATGGCAAGACCAAAGCAACCGGTTAGAAACCCTAACCCCTCCCGCCGTTCAAAACTCCGCTAGCAAGCCGTCGTCGTGACCGTTGATGACTCTCCATACGCCGACTATCAAGCCATCTCATCAACCGCCGCTGGTTCGACCATCCCATCGTCAACAACGATTGGTTCTTCCATCGCTGTTGCTCAGTTGACCAGTCAACCTCCATCGCCGTCGATGACCACCATTCTCACTTACGAGGAAGGTCACACCATTCTCAATCGGTTCTTATTTGATTTTTCTAGGATTGATCATGAAGTTGCTCAAGACTGCCAAGGTACCAACTTTCGAGCATGACGTAATTTCATTGAGTCCCTCTTTGCTTGATTAAGGCACCATTAACCGAATGCATAAAACCACGACCGATACTACTCTATGATGGCTGGTAAATGGGAAGAGTGAAACCAGAAGATGGGTGCCATTGCTGATTCCTTGCAACAAATCAATGATCGGATCACCAGAGTTGAGAACCAAGTTGATGGTTTGACTGCTTGTTTAGAAAAATTCTGGACATATACACGTGACCGGAACAGGGTGGTGAACAAATTTTTGTTTGCAAAAAAATGTTATGATGGTTGCGGATATCCCGCGTTTTCCCGGAGGTCTTTGTCCGTCGCAAGTTCGACTTCCAAAAATTCGGCGTACTTCCACTTCCGATGCTATGGGTTAACCTTTGGCCAGCCAAGGTGATACGATAAATTGGATTGATTTCTCCTACGAGTTTCCTCATCATATTTTGAAACTTTATTTTGTCTAACTCTTTTGGGTATGTGCTACATTTTCCAACCTCGCCTTTTGTGTTGATTTAGTGAGGTTGTTGATACTCTTATCTTTTTTTTTAACAATTTGGGTGTCGTTTTTTTTGTGGTTTCGTAAGCTTGTCCTTTATTTTCAGGTACAATTTTCTTTGATGGATTATTTTGGGTATGCAATAACTAATAGGACATAAGTCATCTTTCATTTTGGCCAAAACACTTACCCTCGTTACCTAGCCACACACTTTAACCCGGTTCTCCAATGCGGACATTGTTCAATTTAAGTTTGGGGAAGTATGTGCTTTAAGTGTTGTTAAAAAATAGATATATCAGTTGTCTTCAAAAATTTGAAGACACAAAAGAAAAATAAAGTACTTTAACCCAAAGATCAATAGTGGAATATCAAATTTTGGGTTTCTAGAAATGTCAAATATACAACAAAAAGTGCTATAAAGTGAAATCATTCAATCAATTTGTTGTTTTAGACAAGTTTTGGGGGGAATTTTTTCTAGACAAATACACTAACCCGATAAGCCCTACCGATTAATTTTTGCGCCTCAAAGATCAAAAAGGGAAGTCGTACATCATCTAATCTTGACGAGATTTCAACGCCCCTTCATAAGTTTTGTGCTTCTTCCCGTTCTTTTTAGTTGTCTTATTTCTTTCATTTTCTTTACTTGAAGACAAGTAATACCTCAAGTTTGGGGATGTGATAAATCTCATTTTTAGAGTTATTTCTTATTTATTTCTCCCATTTTTGGCATGTATTAAATACCCAATTCCCTTGTTTTTTCCCGTTTATTCTAAAAAGTTTTAAAAAGATGATGAAACACAAATGATGAGAATTTATTCCGAAAACCTGCACTTTCTGGCGAAGTGCACACAGTGTCTCCACTGTGAGAAGTTTACGAATTTTTGGATAAGCTTCAACTTTTTGGAGGATGTTTTCTTGAAAATCTTTTATAAGAGATATACTACAGCTGGAGCTACCTTGGAAAGCTACGTTTTGGATTAAAAAAAGATTGTTGGATGGTCTTTTCCTACAAGGTTTGTGTAACCTCCATTTTCTTTTGGGTAATGTGTTTCATCCTTATCCACTCCTCCCCTATATAAAGAGGCCATGGGCTCATTTGCAGATCATCCCTTTGAAGTACAACTCAACTTTAACATGTAATTTTTTTCTTAATTGTAATCTGTTGCCCATAGTTTCACCACTGTAGGCAACAGACTTTTGTTCTCTATTAATGAAAGATGCATTTAAGTTGTCTTATATTATGCTTTTCATGTTTATTATAAGCTAATTAGTTATATGGGTGTGAGTTTAACTTAGGATATTTATGAAATAATTGGGTGTTTTTACTCTTTACCACTTTGCAAATTGGTCACCTAAGACAAGACTTAAACACAACGCGGATAAGCCGATCATATTGAAGTGTCAATATTAGATATTTAACCTAGAGATGGGTGGATTCGAAACACGACTTAAGTGATGCACAAAGAACTTGAGAGAGTTTTTTGATAATTATGCACAAATTTTGCATGTATTTTGTAAGGATTAAGTATTGGGGATTTATATTACAAAGAGATTGAGTATAAATTTTATTTCTTTTTCTGTTTAATTAATCAACAAGTTTCAGAGTGGTAAGAGTGAGAACTTTGTGGGATCTATTTATAAATCTTCATTTTCGAGAGTTTGAAATATTTACAAACATCTCATAAGTTTTTGACCATTATATTGTGTTTTTATTTTAAGGAAATACTTACACCCATGCCTATCTTTTATTTTATAAGTCTATTTCATTTATTTCGTATTTAAAGCTTTTTACCAACAAAAATCCAACTTTTATTCACAAATCAAAACATGCTGAAGAAGTTCATGAAAGTCTCCATTTCTCAGTAGTTCAATCCCTGTGGAAACGATCTTGGTATTTTACCACTTTATTACTTGCAAAAGATCATAGTGTCGGCATGCACTTGCATCGCCACTGTGGGGACTTCGTGCCCACTATGTAAACACGAACGATCTTAAGCTACCAGAGATCTTACATGTGTGCTACAACATCAGGGTATGTTAAGTATTGATTATATGTGTGGTGCACATATCATCTGTGTGTAACACCCCACTTTCAACATTTACATGTAAACATGTACTTCATATATAAAGAAATACAAATTATACCACATTGGTCCCATTAGTACAAGAAATTATAATACAAAATTTACAACTCAAGAAATACATATATGAACAACATGTATTTAAAATCCATCAAGTAACATGCTGATCTTCAAAATAGTAGTTAAGCATATAAGAAAAATATTCACATTTCCCCCCTTCCCCTTATCCCTGGACCCAACTGGACCTGCAATGCATAATTTTAAAACACAAAATGAGGGTTAGACCAAGAGCTCTAATGAGAGAACCCTGGTTTGCAATTACAGGGTGAAGATAACCAAATCCTGTTATAAAATCCACATTTGAATACCCAACCATTTTAAATAAATAAATTCAGTAAAATAGCAACTGCAAGTTATAAATCGATCATACCACATAAGAAACATAACCACTCAGGTTCTTACAGACATCTGGAACACAACTCCCAAAGCTCTCAAGCCTCATTACACTAAAGCTTACGTTCTCAATTTCCAAATCATAACAAGAAATACCAATCTCCAGAGTTTTTGGTTATTATCAAAAGCCTTTAAGATAAAAATAGTTATATTCAAGTGAAAACTAATTAAATAATAACCAACAACCCTCCAAATTTTATTTCAAATTACTACTCTTTTGATACTCAAAATAGCATATCTGATATCACAAAATCATTTGAAACACGGTCAATTAATGCCTTAAGCTATAAGCCATTTTCTCCTTCTCAATAACATCGTTGTTATCATTTCAATAAGAACAAAATTTCCAAGTCTTCATGTTACAAAGAAATGTTGACTCAGAATTATCACATCTTACGGATGTGACAACAAGAGCTATAATAGTAACCACACCCACAAATGCCGCTCTTATCCAAATGTACATTTCTACTTGACATGCCACCCTTGTTTCCTCCTCAAATCTACAGATAAATCTGTAGTTTTAGCCAATAATGGCCTCAAATTAGTTTCACATCAGAAACTTTAATCTCAAGAACTCTCAAGTTCTTAAATCCACTTTTCAATCTCATCTAAGTATTTCTTTCAAAAACAGATTTCTTGTTTCAACAGTTTTGAAAGAAACAACAATACTTTTCCTCAATTACAATTCAACATTTGAAAGATACATGTTATTCTTCTCATCACAAAACAATTTTAAACTATTAAACAAAAGTTTGGAAAAACAACAGTTTTCATTGGACATGCCTTGGGCGATAACTCCCCCTCATCAACCTCTTCTCATCGGACAACACATACAATCCAAACAACAATTGGAAAGATAAACATACTCACCAGTCACACCATGTTCGTTAACAACCTCACCGATCAACACTTATAATATAAATAACACAACCGGACAATGCTTTGTCCGATGAGCATCCTCACCGGACAAGACATTGGACGATAAACCCCAATCTGGTCAATCTCTATGTCCGAACACAATCTTATCGATCAATACTTAAAACTCTACACATTTAATCCTTTCATCATATGGGCGATAAATTGCCCAATCCGCTCAACCTTTGTCCGATAAAGACTTTCACTGGACAATACTTCATCCAGTAAAATCCTCACCGAAAAATTCATAAAATACCCAACTCTTACACCGATCAAGGCATGAACATGAAGGGACCCTCTCGGACAACACACTGTCCAATAACCGTCCCTCATCGAACCATGCATTTAGGCAAGAACATTCAACATACGTACAGTTTACTACTATAAACTCATAATATGTAACCTAAAAGTTTACCAATAGCAATATATGAATTCAAAGACTGTTTTTTTAGAAAAACTCACATTTTCAAATTAGAAATGAAAACAACAAACAAGAAGAGTAACCAAATTGATCCCAAATTCAACTTCTAATTTTGGCAAGAAATTCACATCAACTCTCATTTGTAAGATTTTGCACAAAATGCAGGAAACCTTTCTACTTCAAAGCTTCCAACCTTTATACTTTCCATTAAAGGTGGTTGGAAGAATATTATAAATTCTTTTTCCTTCACAAATCCCATGCACACACATATGCACATAAACAATACATAACTCATAACTACATATGCATGCATAATAATATACATACATGTACCCTATGCATGCATATAAAATATGCACATAATCAATCTCATGCATGCATTTACATTCCACATGGATTAATTATAATAATTAATCACATACTCACGTRACCACATAATCACATAGTAATTACCTCAAATGTATAACCAAAACCCGGTTATCACACTGTGATAATCGTGTGATAATTGAATAGTCTGTGATCATACAAGGAACTCGAGTTTAACCTTATCTTGTGATATATAAAGGAAAACCAAACAGTCTATGATAATCGTGTGATTACTCTAGTTTGCCGTTGATAACCATGTGATTACTTGAATTTGGCTATCACACATTGTGTTAAGGTTAGGATAAAGTTAAGATTTTGTCATGTTTAACAATCATCAGTTAACTTATATGCTGTGCAGATGGTGTACCACATGTGATTAACAACCATCATTTATGATAAACAATCAACGGTTAATTTATAGGTTGTGTAAATGACATTTGATCTATATAATATCACAAGTGATCACCTATGATATCAGATATGTACACGCATTACCTATATAAACAATCAATAGTTAACTTATATGGTGCAAAGATGTTATATCACATGTGATAACAATAATTAATCACATGTAATTAACACCAACCCTTTATGATGAATGATCCAATTAGGAAATCCTTTTGTGGTATCATATGTGCTATAGGCACTGATTATTCATGAACATCACTTGATTTTGTATCAACATAATTTATTCTTTTTATGAACATCACATGATTCTTCTATGTTGTGTGAACTCAACCAACTTCAGTTGTAAAACTCGATCACGTTGATTGAATGACCTTGATGAATTTTAATGTTGGATGTCTTTTTTGTTGGTCATCGCAAATGGTTATTGAAGGAATTCCAATCGATAAGAAAATGATTAACATCAAATCCACAGTGATTGATCATGGAAAAAATGTATTCCACCTGGTTTAGGGAAGGTGTGTAAAATCCTCCCAAAAGGTAACGGAGGTGTGCAAAAGTTTTCTCGGGCCGGACAGAGATTGCGGACTACCTGCACTTGGGCAGAAAGACCCTATGAAGCTTCAATAGCAAACATATAATAGCGGATTCTAAATTGTAACCAAGCAGTTTTGGGCATTAAAAAATATTTTTGGCTCAATTTTTTCATCAGGTATGGGTAGAGACCAGAGATCTTGAGTGACCAATCCCGCAAAACAACTCAAAAGATAAAGAAGTATCGTTAAATTCTTCCTGCTCGTTCCAAGTTCAAAATACCAATTGTACAAATAATAACGTTATTAGCATACTAAATTGTAGGGATCATGCCCCTTACATAACTCCTCAAAATAAAAATTACATTAATGCTCTTGACATTTATTTTTTTACTTTAATTTCATTGTTGGATTAAATGATATGGAGGTTTGAGAGGTGTTCTTACGTTTTCACATTTAGGGGGTGTTCTCGTTTGAACTCCTCCATATATATATATATACATATATATATATAGAGAGAGAGAGAGAGAGAGAGAGAGCTTGGTTCAAATACTAACCAATTTTTTTGTGTTAACTATGTTAACCAAGCTCAACCAATCATATTCCATCCTTTTCTTAGGTTCAAATGTAACTCATATATTAAGTACAAGGGTATTTAAGTAATTTATCATTTTATGTAACTCCCAAATAATTAATTGGGAGTTACAAATATGAAAATATCACTAATTGATCATTATGTAATATTGACATTGGGGTTTCACACGTGTTCATGTTCTCTAATTTACATTTATTCTACCTATAATGATATTGATTTTGTAAGTGTCAAAGAAGTTCCTATTGCTAAGATTCCATTATCGTCCGAGGAATATGCATAAACATAGTGTAAAACAAATCGACAACAATGAGAATGAAAAAGTTAAAAGCGTATACGACTACATTCGGAATTCGAGTTCCGAAAGTGAAGAAAATGAAGAAAGCGTTTATATTGGTTAGTGCTTAATATGATATTTTTGATACGTTTAAATGAACAGATCTCACCTTCGAGAATTATCACCTATGTTGCTGGTAATAAATGTTGCTAACATGTTGAACATCATCGGTATATTCTGGTGCTTGATCTGTTCGGAGATTCATTTAGTTTACAGGTACACACACAAACAAATGAACACATATGAAAACTGCAGAAATCACACAAGCACATTACACGTATATTCCATACAACACGTGAAGAGATATGAGGTTCACACACACCGAATTAGATTTTCATACGAAGAGATATTAAGACATACGTGCAGACACACAAACATATGAACAAATATCAAAACATCAGAAATGACATAGCTTTAGACCATGTAGGCGAACATACTAGTAGGATAATTAATTTGAATATACTCCATATGAACTAGAATATCTTATAACAAATACATACAAGACATAAACTTAATGCTTTTTCAGGCCGACTCTATCCTTATGATTTCAATATTTCTTTATCTTCCTAATGATTGAACAGAGGGTATGCCATGCACCAAAAAACTAAACATGATAGAAGTATTGAAATGAAACATATAAAAAGGGTAGACGTCACCCTCTGAGGCACCAAACATATAGTAACTATCATGAATGGGCTTTGCAGCACAGTTGAAGATGTGATTCGTTAGTGTTCAGCTGTATACAAGGCAGTAGATGTTCATATCGATACATATGCACAATCACATCACATGTTAATAAATTTGACCATGTATGCGAACATACTAGTGATGGTACATGAATATGGACAGTAGCTGTTCATAATTTGAACACAAGCTCCATGGATATGTATAATCTGTTTTTTATATGTGTGGTTTGAGGATATAAACAAGTTGTTTACTTGGTTTACGGTATGCATTTTTCTTTATCCTGCTACTCTTTTCGAGTGGTGCATACGATCCGGATTAGTGGCCCATTATATACGAATAACTAGATGGTTTAGGTTGGTGTCACCCTCACCTGTTGCTTGCCAATTGATGCAGTTATTAGTCGCATATATATATATATATATATATCGATATATCTTCTTATGATCCTAAATGTGAAACTTGTCTGTAAACCAACGCATTGCCGCAATCAAAGTTAAGATTACCTTACACAGTGAAGATTTTCTCCAGAGACACTGAAATAGCCTACATTATCTTAAGAGAATCCGGATAGTGTCCATCACAGATGCTATATTAGCTGAATCTTTTGCATTACATACATTACCAGGTGTTTTAACATCTTACACCATTGTAAGATACTGTAATGACAAATCAATAGTTCAAATTGTCAGCTGCATACACATTTTTTTTGCAAACTAGGAGAGAACTGCTATATACGCACACAATCAGAACATGTTAACCTGTGTGAGCACGTATGAATACAAACTGCATTTTGATGTCGCTTGTGCATACGTGCTCATGTATTCCAATAGTTTAATATCCTGATTATACAGGTGCTGTTCCAACAGTTGGTACTTCTAGACAACATTAACAATTTGAGGTTCGGGATGGCAAAAAATATATAATATCACTTTGTTGTCAATTTCACTATAGTCACCTGGTTGTTGCTCTTTTTAACACTCGAGTTTATGTAATACTAATTTTAGTTTCGAAAACTATCTACATCTTTGATCATCAGGTTTTGATAATCTCGCACCTTCACAGCACGAAATTGACTATGATATAGGCGAGAGTTCAGAAGGAAGCAAGTATTTTATCCCAATTGTTGATGACGCGCTTAAGCCAAAGACCAACGCACAATATGCATCTATAAATGAGGCTGAAAAGATGTTCAGAGCTTACGCGGACAATGCCAGGTTTAATGTTCGTATACATGCAAAAAAAAAAAACAAGCACGGAGACATTCAAACTAGATGGTTTGTGTGTAGTAGGGAGGGAAACCCAAATAAGAAGCACTTTGAATCTATGGAGATTCAGCCCGGTGAGAGGAGATACCGCAATACGAACCTTAAACATTGTGGATGTAATGCATGTATAAAAATCCATTTGACGAAGGATGAGGCTTGTTACGAGATATACGAGTTTGTTGAGGCACATAACCATACATTGTTAAATATTAACGATCGTCGTTTCTCTAGGAAGAATACACAGATGAAGTATACAGATTTCAAAACTGTACTAAACAACTCGAGTTACAAAGTCGGTGCGAGAAGGGTACACCGTATTCAAACGACATTGAACGAGGGATTTGAGCATACTCGAGTTTCAGAAATTGACTTCAAGAATTTTAAGAGGGATGCTGCTGCTTGTGTTGGGAATAAGGACGCGAAGATGTTGATCAATAAACTATCAAACAAACGGGATATTGTCCCAGGTAATTTCTTCGAATACAAGTGCAATGAACAGGAGTTGATCGCAATTTTCTGGGCAGATGAAGTTGCTAGAATTAACTACAAAGAATTCGATGATGTCATATCATTCGACGGAACGTTTTATACGAACAAGTAATATTCCAGATTGCGATAAAGTTTTTAAAGTTTATTACGCGTTGCTATTTTATGGGCACATGACGTGGCTAGAACTAGATACAACTAATTGGTTGATATGTGTTTCAGGCATGCCATGATTTTTGTTCCTTTTTTGGCTGTTGACAATTACAAGGCTTCCGTTGTTGTCGGATCCGCTCTAATAAGTGGCGAAATGATTGAGAACTTTACATGGGTTCTAAATGTTTTCCTAAAATGTCATGAGAAGCAACCAATTTTCGTTATTACAGACCAATATTCGGCAATGAAACAAGCTATTCCGATGGTGTTTACGAAAGCCAAGCACAGACTCTGTATGTGGCACATTATGAAGAAGGTGCCTTCAAAGGTAAGTAGTATGTATGGAATGCTATTATTTTTAAATGAGGTTATTGTTTAATGTTTCATTAGTGGAAGCCATATACACGCAGGTTAGTGTCGCACTAAATCAAGATCCTATGTTTAATAAAGTTATCAACAAGCTCGTATGRAACATACATATTGGACCAGCGGAGTTCGAGAGTCGTTGGCATGAGATGATCGATCAATACAATCTAGATGGTGATCCTTGGTTCACATAAATGTATGCCATTCGACACTCATGGATTCCTGCCTTTTACAAGGACACGCCGATGTCTGGTTTAATGAAAACAACCTCAAGATCTGAGAGTTCGAATTCGTATATTAATATATACGAACCGTACTAGTTTGATTTGGTTCAATTTCTTAATAATTACGACGTAGCTATAGAGAAATTAAGATACATACAATCTGTTCACGAAACAGTAACGAGAACCACTAATCCAAAGTTTGTTACTCCACTACGTTTAGAAAGTCATGCATCAAGTATATAGAGGCGAAATGTGTTTTTTGACATACAAAAGGAAATAAAGAAGGTTGTATGGTTCTATGCTATAGAGACCGTCGAATGCCAGGATGATTTCAAGTCATTTGTAATAAGCCATAAGACCAAGAAATCATCCGACAACATCACCTATCTGGTATCATATCCCTAACTCACACAACAATGTTTTTTATGTTATTTTATTTTATTTTGATTGTGGTTGTTTGCATACTTTTTCACTTTAGGTGTGCCGTAATAATTCAACAAACACCGTCGAATGCGAGTGCAACCTATTCACGCGTAACGGGTATCTTTGTCGTCACGCGTTCAAGGTACTGATAAACGATGAAGTTGAATGCATTCTAGATAAGTATGTTTTACATTGATGGAGACGACAATTAGTCCCAGTACAGATACAATCCGCAAGAGTTCGTTATGGCGAGGTTGATGCCGAGAAAGATAAGTGTGTAATTGATGTCTATTCGAAGGTCGACGACATAATAAACAATGCCCGAAATGATAAGTCTATATTGGCTAGATTGGAGCGGAATCTCGACAAATTCATGGTTGATATAGAGAAGGAAGTTCCATATGAAGGCCCATCCCAACAGAAGTTGGATGCAATTAGAGATCATCTAGGTGTTTCCATACCTGATGAGGTGGACATTCTACCACCATTTGGAAAAAGGAACAAGGGTTGTGTAGTAAGAGGCTGGTAAGTGTATCTGAGAAAATACAGACTAATAGTAAAAAAGCAAAACGAAAATGTGCAACATGTGGACAACGTAGTGGTCATGACTCACGTAAATGCCCAGAACTGATAGATTAGTTAGAATTCAAGTATTTAGAAGTGTTATCGTTTCGGTGTAATTTGTTGACCTCAAACTTACATACGTTTATGCAACATCTTGATCTTATGTTTTAGATACGATATGCCACTACAAATTCTTGTTAGTTGTTGGGTTCAAGTTAGTGCTTTAATATTGTATTCAAGTTTCTCCTTAGTGTAATTGTTTTGTAATAGTTTAGCCTTTACAATTTCCTAGTATAAATAGTGATTTTCTTGTAATTGTCATTAACAATCGTCATTAGCAGATTTATCAAGATTAGTGCTGTAATTCTCTCTCTCTCAATCTAATCATCCTTTGATCATATTCTTTCTATCTTTGATGTTCATCATGATTCTTGAAGATTGATTCATGTTTGTATGATTTATGGACTATCAATTGGTATCAGAGCAAGCTGCAGCAGTTTGGATTTGAAGATATATCCATTTTACACATTTTTCTGCATGATTTTTAGAATTTTTATCGATCTGTTCTTCACTGTTCTTGAAAATTTTTTCGTCCGGATTGGGGTTTTTGAGCCTAAATCGTTCATTTTTGGAGTGTTAATTGTAAAGATTTGTATTGTTAGATTCAGTTTTACATTTTAAACAATCTTGATTCACACCATTTTGCATTTTAAACAAGTTTTAAGGCTGAAATAGTCGAAAATCGATTTTTAGCTTTCTGGAAAAAGTTCTTAAAAACTCATATTTTTTCATGTTTTGATCCAAAWTTTTGGTAAAAAGTGTGAAATTTTATGTTTTTTCTTGAATCTTTGTCCGTTTAAAGCTTGTGCGGTTTAACATCCGTGTGCTTCGAGTTGTTTTGATATAGGATATACCGGACATCATTTGGGTGGATACATTGACCGGTTTAGCTAATCCGGCTGACAAACCGTTGATGCTTTGTGCGGATTAGTTGATGCTTTGTGCGGTTTAAAGAATCCGGTTGATAAACCGTATAACTCTTGAAAGGTTTAGTGTGCGGTTTAAAAATATACGGCTGGTAAGAAATTTGTAACCTGTTCGGATATTGAACGGTTTAAACAATCCGAGTGGTAAGTGTGTGCGGTTTAGAATCCACTTGGTAAGTCTTGGACTTTTGAGCGGTTTATTTCTACAATCGTATATATCTTGGACGGTATTAAATTGAACGGTGTTTGACTTTGATCGGGTTAAGTGTGTGATTCTTTGAACAGTGTTTGAATTCTTTTGATCGGTTTAATAAGTTTGATTTTTTTGATCGGTTTAATTGTTTGACTTTTTGATCGGTTTATTAAGTTTGACTTTGTGATCGGTTTAAAATCTTACTCTGAGCGATTTATCTTTGTGCGGTTTATGTCTATGTGTTGCCCGGATTTCTAATTCGGATAACTAGATAAATTTGTCCATCTTTTTGACCGGACTTGTAAACCGGATAATCTTGTGCGGATTACTAATCCGGACAAGTGCTTGTGCTTAATTGTCTAAGTGTTGAGTGTGTGCTTATTCAAGTTTACACTTTATCAGACATATTTTTTAGTAAACTAATCTTTTAAATTCAAACTTTGAACTGCAGTTGATCCTATTTTTCATACAAACTGAAAAGATGAGTTCAAAAGAAGCAATGGCTATCGGTACTGATACCAAGCCACCAGTTCTTTTTCGTGGTGACTATAATCAATGGAGAGACATATTTTTGAACTTTATTGAAAGGATGAAAGAAGGAGAACTGATTATGAAATCTCTATTGGAAGGTCCAGCTGAATTCTTTATAGAGGTAGAAGCTGATTTAGTTGCAGGCATACCTGCACATAAATTACCTAAATTGAAATATCAATATTCAGCTGAAGATAAAGAAAGAGCTCATGCTGATGTGCTTTGCAAATCTTATATGATGCAAGCACTGACCAATGATATCTACACCAGTATTGACAGCTATAAATCATCTGGTCACAGCATGTGGGTTCAGATAGAAAAGATGATGATGGGTTCGAAAGTTGGAACTCAGCTAAAGATTACAAATTGTATTTCTGCATATGAAGAATTCAAGGCTAGAGAAGGAGAAAGTCTTGATGATGTTTATAACAGACTTGCCAGACTGCTGAATGAGCTGACAAAGAACGGAATTTCCAAAACTACTATAGAGATAAATGTTAAGTTTCTTAACAATCTCCAATCAGAGTGGAAACCATTTGCTAATCATATCAGATTTAACRAACAGTTATCTGATATTGATATTCATGAAATATATGAAATTATAAAACAGAACGAGCAGGATGTTTTGGAGATCCGTAATGCAAAGAAGAAAGAGAAGGAAGTTGTTGATCCTTTGGCTCTCGTATCTGAGAGAAAGGAGAAGAAATACAAAAGCAGATCTGGAAAGAAAGTTAAAGAAGTTAGTCAATCAAGTGAGTCTGAGTCAGAAGAAAGTAACAGCTCAGAATCTGATTCTGAAATGTCAGAAATAAAGCAAGCAATGGCAATGCTGACCAAAGCATTCCAGAAAAAGTTCTCCAAAAGGCCACACTCGATCAATCAGAGATTCTCGTCAGGCTCAAAGTATGATTACAAAGACAAATTTAGAAAAACAAGTGGCTCAGCTGGAAAAGATTTCAAACGAAGAAAGGCTTTCATTTGATAACCAAAAACAAGAATTTTTAAATAAAATTGAATCTTTAGAAAATTCTATCAAGAAAACGGAACAAGCTGAGTCTAAGTATTTCTCGTGCGACAAATCTTTATGTGAAGCTAATGACTCAGAAGAAATAAATGCATTTAATGAAGAAATTAATTTTTCAAATATCTTAAATTCAGATGTCTGTTTAGATGATGATGTTGATAAGTTTAACTTTACRAAKGATTTACCCAGTCATGAAGAATTTATTGTTAAAACCAATATGACTGAGTATTCTGATTTACCTTCAGACTTTACAAACAATTTTATTGAAAAACCTGT
>NC_037534.1:13693313-13694381 GCF_001531365.2 Cynara cardunculus var. scolymus | reverse complement strand
TTTATTCTTAATCCGATTAACCTTTGAACGGTTTAATCCTAAATCGGACGTGTCTTGACCGGTGTTCATATAAACCGTACATGCCTTGAGCGGTTTAGTATCCGGATTAATACTTAGATTTTGTTCATTCCATAAGCCGGACACCTCTTAACCGATTTATCTCTAATCCGGATAAGCTTTGAGCGGTTTAGCAAATGAACGGTTTTTGACCTTTGACTATAAATAACCGTCTCATTTTTACTTTTTACATTCCTACACTGTTCATCATCGTTTCCGCTCAATCTCTCCGCTCAAATTTGGTTCTTTGATTACATCATATCAATCTCGTCTACTGTTCATCTCTTCTATTCAAGGTTTCAATCATTTGATTTCTATTCTTTATTTGTTGATTGTTTCGATTCTCATTGATTATATGGACTGATATGACTTAAAATGAACAAACCTTCATAATCGAACATGTAACACTCAATAACTCAGATTAGATATTGTATTTTGGTGTATTTTGTGTATTTTTAGATTACGAGTGAGTACGTATTGKGTATTTTGAGTGATTTTTTGTTTATTTTGCGTATTTTGTGATTGTATTTGTGTCGTGTTTTGAACGGATATCTCACCGGACAAGGTGATCGGACTTTAATCCGATCAACTTTAAACCGGTTGATGATTGTCCGGTTTAAGACTTGGATGTATTTTTGTGTGGATGTGTCTTGTTGTCCGGACTTCTAATCCGGACACAATATTTTTGTAGTCTTAAGTGTGTGTGTTGTCCGGATTTCTAATCCGGTCAATCCGTTTTAAATTTTTTTCTAAGTCTTTTTGCTTTCATTTTTTTTAGTTTATTTTTTTAGGATAAATTTTTTTAATTTTCATTTTTTTTTGTAATTTTGTGTGTGATATTTTTTTTAATTTTCTTTTATTTTGTATTTTTTTTTTGTGTGTGTGTGAATTTTTTTTAAATTCAATTTCACTGAAATAAAATGGGTACTAATATTTTAGAATTTTTACAGGTAAATGGCGGATCCTAGACATCAGTCTGACGAGGAATCTCATGTTCCCTCTGTCAGATCT
>NC_037534.1:13687010-13690957 GCF_001531365.2 Cynara cardunculus var. scolymus | reverse complement strand
ATTAGAGCCTCAGAGTTTTTGACTTTTCAGGATGTGATTAGTGCTAATTTCTCTAAAGTTAGTAACTTAATCACATCTAATACCCAAGATCTGAAACGCTCAATGGATGCTCTTGTTGAAAGGGTATCTAAACTTGACGAAACTTGCAAGTCTCAAGCCGAATCTCTTAAACGAAGACATGACGATCAGGATGATCCTGATAGTCATGAGGGGGAGATGAAAAGACAGAGATTGGCTGAGACATCTYAACTAGGTGCAAGGATGGGTGAAGAGTCATTAGCTCAGGACGTAACTGCTGAAGGTTCTGCCCTGGAAACAGTTYGGGAAAGAATAATTGAGGCTGTTGTTATTGAAGATGAAGATGTGGAGACAAGTCCAAGGATCGAGCCAATGGTTGAAAAGCCGGCGGACTCCACAGTAGAAAYAAGGTTGTTAATGGACTTGTCTGCTAATGTAGGATTCAACAGTGTTTTCTCTACTACTTTGGGTGGAGAGCAGGATTTTGGTGAAGATTTTGATAACATTGACGAAACAACTAGAATTTATTTTGATTTTGAAGCTGACTTAGATGAAGAAGATCCAGCTTTTCCCGTTCAAGCTGATAGTCAGACTATTCCAGAATCATCTACTGCTGCTTTACCTGATATGCCTGAAGTAAGTGCTCAAAGAGAAACTGTTGATCCTACCGAAATCTTCATGAAGAATTATATTCCTTTCCATATCAGAGCAAACTTTCCTGGTTATGATCGTGATAGAATCCGAGAGCCTTATCTTGAAGATGTCTACTTTGGAATTTTCATTCGTCACAAAAAATTGCTTAGTGGTGATAGAGTTCTTGGAATTCACAAGAAGCCAAAAGATTACCGAATTGAATATCGTCATCTTTTGAAAGCCAAGTGTCAGCCTATCAGTCAAGTTCGTACAAAGCACATAATTGTCACGATCAAACAGATTGATGCTCAGAAGCTATTAAGAATCTGGTATCCTGTATTTACAGTTACATGACAGGATGGACAGATCTGGAGATTCAGCGAAGCTGATTTCTCGAACTTATATTTGGATGACCTCGAATACATGTACTTCGAACTCAAGAACATGACTATTAGAAAGGAAGGAGAACTGGTAGCTCTGGATGCTATTAAAAGATTCATTCGAAGTCATGTAAAGCTGTCAATGGTCATTGATATTCAAATGGGTCTTGAAGACAGTCAACGAATCATCAACCTCAAAAGACCTAATCAAGATTTAGAAGACATTGAAGGCTATCCAGTTTACATGGTGCTTGAAAGTCCAGAATTTGGGGTTATCTACTTTGCTCAACTTCAAGTCAAAAAGTTCATGAGATTCAGTGAGTTGAATAAGTATTCTGATGGTACGATCAAGCTAGTAAGAAGGGCACTTGGCTTAAAAAAGGTGATGGATGATAAGGCTGTGGAATCTGAATGGATGAATGCCAAAGAAAGATACTTGCTTGTCAACGCCATAAATTTGCTCGAGGAGAAGATTCAGTACAGGAATGCTCTGAGAAAGTTAGAGAAGATACTTGGACTGCGCAAAACGAAATTCACAAGAGTCCAAACTTGAATCCAAAGGGGGAGAATGTTGGGTTCAAGTTAGTGCTTTAATGTTGTATTCAAGTTTCTCCTTAGTGTAATTGTTTTGTAATAGTTTAGCCTTTACAATTTTCTAGTATAAATAGTGATTTTCTTGTAATTGTCATTAACAATCGTCATTAGCAGATTTATCAAGATTAGTGCTGTAATTCTTTCTCTCTCTCAATCTAATCATCCTTTGATCATATTCTTTCTATCTTTGATGTTCATCATGATTCTTGAAGATTGATTCATGTTTGTATGATTTCTGGACTATCATTAGTGTCTTATCCATCATAAAATAGATTTAGTTTAACTGTTTTTTATTTACCCGATAAGTACTGAAAAAACATCAATTGCGTGCTTTCTAATTAATGCTTTCGTATGGATTTGGTTTTATGCAGTTTGTTGTGCTTTATATTAAGAGTATAATGTTTTTTAATTACTAGGCAGAATTAGGAGCTTAATGGTTTTGAAGGTTCTTATTTTTACTTATAATTCGTTAAACAGTTTAAAATCGATTTCAATGATTGCTTGATATAGCAGTTGATGATATTGTTTATGCATTTAGTGTTCTCGATACGTTATGTGCAGTTTATGGTATGGTGTTGATATATCAAATTATGATACCCTTGTGTATGTGACCACATGTATCCCTTTACTATCTTGGTGGCGCGAGGTCTGAATAGTTGACATGAACATCAATAGTTTTATCAACTTTGCGAGGTGAAAGGCTTTATAGTCAAACGTATGAACGTCATACAGATACTACGACATAATCAAAAAGTGACAGTTTGTGTGTTTCAAACATGTATCGAACACACAGAAACAATGTATGAAACCTAGTTGAAAGTCAGTATATTCCACACATAACACATAGTAGTCACGATAAGTTAACATTCCATATATGGCACAGTAATAGATGCGTCCATTAGGTAAAAACAACGGATTACAAAGCACATTTCACATTATGGAGTTCTGATTTGCAGCCTTTTTGTTAGCTCCATTATTCCTATCTTGTAAAAGTATAGAAAAAGTATATTGCAAGTCTTGACAGAAGGTTAACTCCACAGAAGACAACATAGGACTAACGACAGAAGCCGTTTGATCGAGCAAGTGAAGAGTGACAGAACCTCTGATGTGTCTCACAGAGGTTCTGGAAAATGGTCCTCTGTCAGAAGAACATGCAAGTCATTTACATCAGAGTCTCTGAGATGGCTCACAAAGGGTCTACGGTTTTCATCTTCTGTAGAGTTTCTGTATATTACTGTTTTCAAAGGTTGTTAGCCACATGTGCTTCTCATGTGTCTAGGGATTAATCGACTTTATTTGGACGGCTCAGATGAAGACACATGTCAAGATCTAGTCTCTAAGGTCGTTAGGAACTAGTATAAATAGCGGATAGGGCCTTTGTAAACAGTGTGCTTCCAGTATTGTAATTGTCAAAATTTTCAATTGAAATGATTGAAAAACCTTTGGAGCAATTTTCTAGCATTAATCTTCTTCATTGAGAGTGTGTGTTCTTGGTATGTTTAGAATTTCTAATCACTTATTCTGTTTTGCTCTTATTAATATTTCCGCTGCACTTCATCTGTTTTAGAGCTTTTAGAGTATTAGATCAATACCATAGTTGAATTTAGATCCAACAATTGGTATCAGAGCGGGTTTTGAATTCTAATTCAATTAATTCTGCTTTTGGTATTAATCTGTGATTCCTAGAACACCAATTTCTTCAGATTACCCTGTTTCATTCACTGTTGAATTAGTTTCATCTTGTTCTTATTTTCCTTCAAATTTCAATGGCGAACATGGTTAATACCTCGTTCATGTGTACTGGATCTCAATCCAAACCTCCCACGCTTATCTGAGAAGAATACCCACAAAGGAAAGTGCGCATGATCAACTTCCTGGAGGGAATTCACCCAAGAATTTGTGAATTTCTCTACAATCCACCATACGTGCCAATGAATTTGATTCCATGAGTTCCAGCAACTGGTACAACCCCCGAAGTTCCTGAGCACTATGAGCCAAAACCAATTGCAAACTGGAGCGATGAAGAGAAGGTATTGGTTGAATTGGGAAGCAAATGTAAAAGGCTGTTAATCATGGCTATACCTCATGAGATTTTCAAATGCATTGATCACTGCCATCTGTCTATGGACATTTGGTCAGAATTGGAGAAACAGATATAAAGGAGGGAAGAAGACTCTCAAGAACAATCGAGCCATTTGTATTGATGAATATCATAGCTTCAAGGCAAAGGAGGGATAATCTTTGTCAGACACATACTCCAGGTTCAATACCTTAATCAGCAATTGCAAGAGATATGGAGTGATGAGAACTACAGAGGACAAC
>NC_037534.1:13684106-13684770 GCF_001531365.2 Cynara cardunculus var. scolymus | reverse complement strand
CCCCAAGAACCATGGATCTGGGGTGAACAATAGACAATTTGGCAATTCTTCTTCAAAGAACAATAAGACCAAACCAAAAGATGCTATGGCATACTTCAAAATAGGCTAATGTTAAGGGACCCAATTGGAAGTGGGTACCCAAATTAAACGTTGTCTAATTGCAGAAGAAACAGCATATGCCTACTTGGGTCGTTGACTCAGGATGCTCGAGACATATGACTGGCACCCAAGAGCTTCTGTCATCATATCTAAAGCAAGAAGGAGGTTCTGTTTCATTTGGTGGAAATCAGAAAGAAAAGATCAAAGGATATGGAATGATTGTTAAAGGAGAAATAAWGATKAATCAAGTCTCTTATGTGGATGGACTGAAACACAATCTCATAAGTGTCAGTCAGWTGTGTGACAATGGTCTTGATGTGCTCTTTAAAGTTAAATTYTGCATTAYKTACAAAGCTGATACACTGATAGAGGTAATGAGGGTCAACAGAAGAGGAGATCTGTATCTTTTGTGTTTTAACACATTAGAAGCCAAAAAGGAAGTTTGTCTTATGTCCTCTGTGAAGAATGAAGAGGCTTGGCTCTGGCATACCAGGTTCTGTCATCTTAATTTTCRTAYTCTTGACAAGCTGGTAAGGCTTAATTTAGTCAAAGGACTGCCCAATAT
>NC_037534.1:13681908-13683229 GCF_001531365.2 Cynara cardunculus var. scolymus | reverse complement strand
GTGTTTGGGTGTAAATGCTTTGTACTAAATGATAGAGAGTCTATAGGAAAATTTGAGCCCAAAGGAGATGATGCAATTTTCATTGGCTATGCATGGGATACTGCTGCATATAGAGCATATATTCCTAGGACTCAAATTGTGGTTGTAAGCACTAATGTGAAATTTGAYGATACTTTTCAGGTTATTAAAGATAAGTTCTCTGAAAAGTTGAAAATTCAGGCAGACAAGTCACCAAATGCCATAATCACCCCAGATTTAGAACAACTCTTTGCAGAATGGTATGAAGATGACAATGAACCTGACAGAACTTCTGTAGAATTTGTCAGTCAAGATCAATATACAAGAGCTAGTCCTTCCACAACAACTATTACAGAGCAAGCACCACCCATTCCATCATCCTCTGTAACACCTTCCACAGAAGATTCTACACCAGAAGCTATCCAAACAGAAAGTCCTCCAGACCTCTCTTTAATCCAAGATCAAGAACAAGTCCCAGACTCCGCATCTCAATCTCAATCTCATACTCTTCAAGAAACTATATCCACTGTTCAGCCACCACTTGTTACTAAGTGGACCAAAAGCCATCCACAATCTCAAATCATTGGAGAACCTTCTGCTGGTGTGAAGACACGTGCCACTGCAAATTTCTGCTTATTTGCTTGTTTTGTAAGTGAAATTGAACCAAAAACAGTGGCAGAGGCTCTGGCAGATCCCTTTTGGGTTGATGCTATGCAAGATGAGCTCATTCAGTTTGACAGAAACTTTGTATGGACTCTTGTACCGCTGCCAAATGGAAAGCTTGCAATAGGCACCAAGTGGGTTTTTTGCAACAAAAAAGGATGAACAAGGTGTGGTGGTGAGAAACAAAGCCAGATTAGTTGCCAAAGGGTACTGCCAAGAGGAGGGCATTGACTATGAGGAAACCTTTGCTCCTGTGGCTAGACTAGAAGCAATTCACATCTTTCTGGCATATGCTGCTCACAGAGGGTTTAAGGTGTTTCAAATGGATGTGAAGTCAGCCTTCTTGAATGGAAAAATCAAAGAAGAAGTCTATGTCAAGCAACCACCTAGTTTTGAAAGTGAGAAGTATCCTAACCATGTCTATTTCCTAGACAAAGCTCTGTATGGCCTCAAGCAGGCTCCCAGAGCATGGTATGAATGCTTGTCTACCTTTCTTACTACAAATGGTTTTCACAGAGATACAACTGACATTACTTTGTTCTATAAGAAACAAAATGATGATATGCTGCTTGTACAAATATATGTTGATGACATAATCTTTGGTTCAACTAATGTTTCAATGTGCAAAGAGTTTGAGTTT
>NC_037534.1:13667393-13681559 GCF_001531365.2 Cynara cardunculus var. scolymus | reverse complement strand
TGGTATCCTCTACACTCCAACGTTGATCTCGTGGCTTACACCTATTCAGACTATGGTGGATGTCAAATCGACAGAAAGAGCACCTCTGGAAGYTGTCAATTTCTTGGAGGAAAGCTTGTTAGTTGGTCTTCAAAGAAGCAGAATTGTGTATCAACTTCTACGGCAGAGGCTGAATATGTAGTCGCTGTAAGTTGTTGCTCACAAGCTCTATGGATGCAGACTCAGCTACGCGATTATGGCTACTCTGTTGACAAGATCCCCATTCTCTGTGATTCAAAGAGCGCAATTGCAATATCAGCCAACCCTGCGCAACATTAAAAAACAAAGCATATCGATATAAGGTACCACTTCTTAAAACATCATGTAGAAGAAGGTAATGTCGAACTATACTTTGTCAAATCTGAATTCCAGTTGGCTGATCTCTTTACAAAAGCCCTTGATGAGAAAAGATTCAACTTTCTTGTTGAAAAAATAGGAATGGCATACTCAGAATTCTAAGTGTTGTATGTCTTACTTTTAATAATCTCTTTTTGTATAAAGTTTTTCTTATTGGTTAACCTTTACTTGTTTTCTTTGTTAGTAGGTTTACCTTGAAGAGACATGCAAGGTTTGAGGGGGAGTATATGCTTAAAAAGATTAAAACCTATTGAAGCTGCAAAATGTTTTTCATCACATAAGTTTTTTCACAAATCCTTTGTGATAACTCTCAGAGGCTCTTTGAACAGGTCCTCTATCGATACTCTATCTTCTTAGGATTTTAAATGGTTTTTGTTTTGAGGGGGAGCCATGGAAGCTGGCTTTAAGGGGGAGTTTTTTGAATTGAAAATCAAAACCTCAGAAGGTGCCAAAATTTTTGAAGTATCTTGATCTCAGAGGTCAGCTCATCAGAACCTCTGACGCTTCTATCAGAGGCTCAGTGAGTCTGAACTGAGCAAGTGCTCATCTCTCTGAGGATTTTCAAACCGTTTAGGTATACAAAGGTGTAACATGTTAGAAGGCCCCGCACATATCACAGAGGCTCTTTTACCCTTAGGTCTCTGATAAAACTCTTATATAGTTTTCTATTATTGATATGGTGCGTGTGGTTCTGTGGATAAGGGTTAAAGTTGACCACRCGCGTGTCAGAAACGGGGGCGCACGTCATCAATCGTGCGTCTTCCCAAAACCACGTGACATATTTTGATTCGTCTTTTCCATAAGCCACTCATCACAGTATATCGCCAAATAAACGGTTCACATTCAAAATTCTTTCCTATAAATACTCTTCCATCCCATCCTTTACCCTTCACTTCTCTAAATACTCCAACGAATCCTCCAGCAAAATCTCAAGCTTTCCGGCAAACCTGCAAAAATGTCTTCAAGCTCAGCATCCGCCTCCGCTCAATCTGAAAACAACCCAAGCGATAATGAAGTAAACCAATCTCAGGCACTAACCTCTCATGCCATATCATTTTTACAAAATCGATATGAGAAAGTGATGCTAGTAAAGAAACTCAACAACTACTACTTCGCTCCATCCCCAAATGGCTTCCCAGAATACACCTATCCATTACTGGAGATCCTTCGCAATCACCCTATCTATTACACACTCACTGCAACAAAACCTACCCCTGAAACCTATCTCACCCAATGTCTTCTCAGTTCTTACATCTGCAACTTGGAAGGTACTGGTTTAAGCATAGTGGGCTATGCTTCTCACCCAATAGTTAAATCCCTCGTACCAATGGAGATGAATGTCGAGACCCTACCTATTGCCCTGCACCTACTTACACTGGATGTTCTCAATTTGGATGCCTTTGCACCAACTCCATCAGATACGGAATTGATCGAATTCCTCGAATTCCACTCATATACGGCAAAGACGAAAATCAGCAAATGGACTGAATTCAAGAGGAAGGACCTTCCTCCTATGTGGAATACTCTGTTTTCGATCATCAATTGCTGTTTAACGAGGAAGGTCGGCAGCCACGATCAAGCATGTCATGCCATGCTCTCCATAGTCTATGGAATTTACTTCAACTTGCCCCTGGATTATGCGCAACTCATCTTTGATGATATGGTGGGCCTAATCAAGAAGAAATGTGCTACTCAACGGGGTAAAAAATCGAAGGTAAAAGCAAAGAAGAAAGCCAAAGAAGACCTCAATCACCCAAATTTGATCTTACAGAGGTTCTTCGGCTTGGTCTTTGGAGACATGATTGCAGAGAAGCTGCCCTCTGCAAAGCCGAATGCTCGATTATACCCAATGAAGGAGTTTCATCCAACAGAGCATGAGCTAGGCTACAGAAGCCCGAGGCCATTATCAAAAGCTATGCTCAAGTACCTTAGCAAAGGAGATTGGAAGGCTTATAGACATGGATACAGGAGGCCAGAACCGGTCCCTGAAACCCCTCCACGCATAGGTATCCCTGTAGGTGAGAGAGTACACAAAATGAGAGTTGAGGGAAGATTGGAGGAGCCTGCAGAGGCAAGGGAGCTGAGTGAGGAAGGACCGAGAGTAGTTAGTAGTCCCCCACAAAGGCCAAAGAAGACTAAGAAGACTCACAAGGATGTCGATCCTTCTGAGAAAAAGAAAGGGAAAAAGAGACCCGTAGGAGAAGAGGGTCCAAACAGTCCTCTGCCAAAACCCAAAATGAAGAAATCAAAGAAGGCCCAATCCACAGAGGTTGAGGTCACAGAGGCCAAAATTCAAGAAGGCCCGACAGAGCCTGTACCTAAGCACAAAAGGTTGCGCAAGGCTGTTCCAGAAGAGTCCCCCATTGAGCAAATCCAAGATATAATCTTCGATCTCCAACAGATTTTTACAACGCCCATAGAGGTGGTAGATTTGGGGACAGAAGTCGTACTAGACGACAAAGGGGAAGAAGTGGAGTTAGAAGAGGGTGAAAAAGATGCCGAAGGCACACATCCAAGCCCCCCTCCCAGTGCAACCCACATGTCTAGGGACCCTGTTCTAGAGGGAACCCCTATTGAAGAAAGTGTGCACACGCTGAACCCTGAACCAATCAACCTCGTAGAGGACATTCTTTCATCCTTTGTCGAATGCACAAACAGAGAACCACATTCTACTCCATCATCCTCTCAAAAGGATGGAAGTTTTATCATAAGAGTCCATTCGCCCAAGGAATCGACACTACCAAGAGAGGCATCCGTTGCCCCTCCACACGTGAGTGAACCACCCAGTCATGCTTCAGAGGCATGCGAGAGAATCACCGAGGCTGTGGGTCTAGAACGCCCAAAGTCTCCACTTGATCCCTCTGCCAAGTTAGGCTCTGAACCTATTAGGCACGAAATCGACAGAACACCGGTAGGCTCTCCAATTGGGGATGTCCGAGGATCTAGTGGAAGTCCCCAAGATGACAACGCCAAATCGGTCACTGAGGGCGCCTTAYACTCCAAGGCTACTAGGTCACCATGTGTTGGTGATCTAGGTTCCCCGAGTGCCTATGTGACAAAGGAGGAGTTTCAAACCTTCACCACAGCGGTACTCAAGAGGTTGGATGAGTTGAAAAGCTTGTTCTCCTCCTCTCCGGCGACAGAGGCACTTACACCTCTCACAGAGGCTCTGAAGGAGTTGACTTCTACAACTTCTGAACTCAAGGCGACCTTATCAGCCCTTCAGAGCTCTGTCCTCAACAAGGCTGATCTCACAGAAGCCTTCAGCGCATTGTCACTCAATCCTTCTTCCATCAACACTCTCAAGACGGAACTGACAGAGGTCGCCGCCCAATACGCTGCAGACTTGGTTTCTGCCGGCTACATGGACTACTCCGCCTTCAAGGATGAAATCAAAGAGATGTTCTCCTCTGCGATCACTGTTGGCATCGACTCGTCATCCTCCAGGGCTAACATTAACCATCTAGCCACTCGCAAAGAGATAGACGCAATGGTTGAGGCCCTCGGAGAGACCGTGCGGAAACACCATGACCATCTTCTCAAAGAGGCCCGAGCTACTAACGTATCCATCAGAGACTGCACGAAGCAACTCGTCAAAGAAGGTAACTCATTCCGGAATGAAATCTATCGATGCATCTCTAAGATGAAATGGGCCACAGAGATTGATCTCAACACCGCCACTCTGAATGCTGAAATGGTAATAGAAAAGATGGAGAAAGCGGCCTCCAAAGTTCTTAGATGCTTGAAGAAGGCTCCCCTCACCTCGTGCAAGGCAGAGGCTACTCAAATCCATGATGATCAGGGAGGCAATGACCCTGATCGTCATGAGGGGGAGAAGAAGACAGAGCTAAAGAAATCAACCTCTGCCAAACCACTGAAAATAGTGGATTCTGCTGCAGCCCTATTCTCAAAAGAAAAATCTCCAGAGCCTATGGGGAAAGGCAAGGGTAAAATGGTAGACGAGTCGCCAAAGAAAGGGTCTAGCTCTGAGTCACTGGAAGAGATTAATGAAGTTGATTATGACGACCCTGATCTGGTTCAAGCCCTCAAGGCTTCTTTAGCAGAGGCTCGGATGAAAAAAGGCAGAGCTCCCATCCTCAAAGTCGGAGAAGGCTCTTCAAAACTCTCCAAGATACCTGAAGAAACATCAACGAGTACGTTTGACGCTCTGTTAGGAACAGTCAAGCCAATCCTACCAGAGGGGTCTACCTAGAGGTCTATACTTGAAGAAGAAACCAGAACGCCAGAGTCTGCCACAGTGGGGAGGGTCTATGAAATTATTGATTCAATGAACAAGATTCCTGCGCAGAGGATGCGCACAGAGCCTGTAACCACTGTCGAAGAGATTCTGCGGTGGCATTACTCATCCATAGACACAGAGCCCCCTTATAATCCAAAGCTAACTGGCATGCCCTCTGTCGAAGCAAAGTTTCACTTCTCAAAACTCACCAAGCCACCAGTACAGGTCTTCTCAGAGCACGTTATTCGTTCACTAGAAACCATCTATCCGCGCACCTTGCTGAAGAAGACTGTGTTGTACACTCAATATACGGTGAAGAGGGATGATGGCAACCTCTACACTTTTACAGATGCTGACCTCCACAATCTGTGTGTATTTGATCTAATCTTCTTGCACAAAATCCTGAACAAGTACATGGAGAGGAGGTCAAGCTACTCGATTTCTCTCAGAAGGCTGATAGAGGTGATGCAYGCCCAAGTCAAATTCTACAKCCAGAAAGACTTCGATATTGCTATGAGGTTGGCCCAGCCAGAGCTGAAGATYWCTCCTCCAAAGAACAGACCCATTTGGCTGCAAAGGTTCCATCCTAACACGATTATCCATAATCCCATCTTTGGGTTTGTTTTCTTGGACAAGGATGAAATTCTAAGATTCTTCGATCCGAAAGAGGCTCATAAGTATTCAACAGAGTCTCTCGAATGGGTGTTCAACTCGGTGGTGGCAGAGGTGCAAAAAGGGCGAATAAGGGCGGATGAACTAACGAACCCTCTGGAAACGATTAAAATACAAGTCTCATTTAGGGAATGGATTTTCAAGGTCTACAAGCCTGTCAAAACTGATTTGCAATATGCTGTGGACGATTATCCAGACTCTACTGTTGAGTAATCTCTTGTAGTAGTATAGGCCTGCACAATTTTTTTTACTTTCAGTTTTGTAAATTTTTGCAGAGGATGAGATTAATCTCCTCTTGTATTTTTTTCCTTAAGTCAACTCTTGCACCCAACTGTCCACAATCACTTTTTCAATACTTAGGAGGAGATTGTTAGCTCCATTATTCCTATATTATAAAAGTATAGAAAAAGTATATTACAAGTCTTGACAGAAGGTTAACTCCATAGAAGACAATAGAGGACTAACGACAGAAGCCGTTTGATCGAGCAAGTGAAGAGTGGCAGAACCTCTGATGTGTCTCACAGAGGTTCTGGAAAATGGTCCTTTGTCAGAAGAACATGCAAGTCATTTACATCAGAGTCTCTGAGATGGCTCACAGAGGGTCTGCGATTTTCATCTTCTGTAGAGTTTCTGTATATTACTGTTTTCAAAGGTTGTTAGCCGCATGTGCTTCTCACGTGTCTAGGGATTAATCGACTTTATTTGGACGGCTCAGATGAAGACACATGTCAAGATCTAGTCTCTAAGGTTGTTAGGAACTAGTATAAATAGCGGATAGGGCCTTTGTAAACAGTGTGCTTCCAGTATTGTAATTGTTAAAATTTTCAATTGAAATGATTGAAAAACCTTTGGAGCAATTTTCTAGCATTCATCTTCTTCATTGAGATTGTGTGTTCTTGGTATGTTTAGAATTTCTAATCACTTACTCTGTTTTGCTCTTATTAATATTTTCGCTGCACTTCATCTGTTTTAGCTTTTAGAGTATTAGATCAATACCATAGTTGAATTCAGATCCAACACTTTTTATATCAAGTTTGACGTTGCATGCATATATTTCTCAGGGGGCATTATAAATCTCATCATGTTTTAAGTCAAATCTCGAAGAATCGTAATCAAAATTCCTAATTTAGGTATCTCCCTACTATGAGATAAAAATACACATCTACTGAAATTCTTGTATCTTAAAATAACAAGGTTGGAACGCACCTGAACAACGTAGATATCGCCAGAGGCAGCTACCATAGTCCTACCCGCAAATTCATGAAGCAAATGTTTTCATTTAAAAAACACTGCAGTAGCTAGGTTGTAACACCCCATACCACATATTGCATGTAACACATATTTCATACAGAAGAAATACATGCTTATATACCATTCAGGTCCCTTAGTACAAGAATTTATTATTACAGAATACAAGGTCCAAAAATTCAAATACATTTCTTGTACTAATCAATCAAAACTGTATATCAAAGACAGATCTTCATGCAAAAATGTATATAGAAAAATATTACATTTTCCCCTTTCCCTTACCGTCCGCACCTCCTGCAACACATAGTTAAAATCACAAAACGAGGGTTAGACCGAAAGGTCTAGTGAGATACCCTATTTATGTTATTGCAGGGTGAAAATCACCAAAACCTTTATGGAAAACAATTTTTCATATATATAACAAATATATGAACTAATAGGGACATAATACCATATCATTTCCACATTTCAAGCTAAGCATTCAGCTATTCAAATCTCATACCTTTGAACCAATCAGGTATCATATAATGCCACTTTTAAACCTTTTTTAATCAACAAGGTTTATATAAAGTTTCAGGCCAAACCTGAAATTTTCTCCTCAATAACATCCAGACTATGATTTCCAATAAGAATCTTGATCCTAAATCTTTAAATCACAAAGAAATAAAGATTCTATACCACGATAGACTTAAGGGATATAATAGAAAGAGTTATATCATACATCACACATACAAATGCCACCCTTATATAAATGTACACCTCTCCTTGATATGCCACCCTTATCCCATGGTACACCTCTCCATGTTATGCCACCATTTTTCCTTCATCAAAACTTTTCACAAAACAATTCCAAATAGACCGCAAGCAATGAAATTATTATCAAACCAAAATCATTTTATATCAAATTTCCATTTTATGATAAAATAACAATTTTATCAATCAAACACAAGGCATAATAACAAATCCGGTCAACATAGACTTGGCCGGACTTCATCTCCGGTCAAGTCTTGGTCGATTTACCAAATCCGGACAACTTATCGCCCAAGGCTTGTTCGATTTAACACTTAGAATAAATTTCAACATGTTTGTCCGGATAACAAGTTCGGACAATGTATCGTCCAATGCTTGACCGATTTAAAATAATCCGGTCACCACATGGTCATATTCATACTTCTCCGTTCAAAATGTTTACCATGCTTGTCAATCATAAATCGCTCGACACTTGATCGRTTTAAGACTAAACCGTTCAACACTTGAGCGGTTTAGGGCTTAATCGCCCAACCCTTGTCCGATTTACAAATAATCCGGACATGCTTTGTTCGATTTAGACTTAATCCGGTCACCTTTTGTTCGGATAAAACTCTTTAACAAATAACTGATTTCTTCCCAATAATAAACAACATTCAAATAAAACCAGTAACAAGTTTTTTGCAAAAAGGTTTAGAAATCACTCACCTTGAAAAACCTTTTGAAATTAGATACTTGAAATCAACTTGATCTTGTAATCCGGTCAAGAACAATCCAGTCAAACTCTTTTTCAAATCTCACTGGTTTTTCTTTCAAAATAGCCAAGAGGTTTATTTAAAACCCTCACTACCTATTTATACCCCTTTCTATAAAAATAAAGGCGGTTTAACAGCCCCTTATTATGCATGCCTCCCCATGCATGCATATAGATAATTTTTCATGCATAAGAATACATACAAACTCATGCATACATACAATTATCCATATAAATAATTATGCACACATGCATAATTTAATACATGCTTTCACTTAAGCATACTCACATACATATATGCATATCATACATATATTTCTTATGCATAAAATTCACATATTTGTTGCATACTCATTTATGCACATAATTTGCACACACTAGCATGATCAAATAAAACAAATTTATCATGCTATCACGTAATCATTTAATCAGATAATCACGTATTTATTACCTCGGGTGATAACCAAGATCCAGTTATCACATTATTCACACCTCAAAAGAATTCCGTCCCGGAATTCCTTTAATAAAAAAGCCAAGGGTATTCTGATCTCATCTTTAACTCCAATTCCCATGTTGCTTCTGGTCCTTTGTGAAACTTCCACTGAACCTTAACCAGACTTATCTCTTTGTTTCTCAACACCCTGATCTTTTGATCAATTACGGCTTCCGGTGTTTCCACAAAGTTCAGCTTACTGTCTAATTTAATCTCTGGCATCAGTATGGCTAGACTCGGATCGGCCAAACATTTCTGCAGATTCGACACGTGAAAAGTGTTGTGAATCAGACTCAGTTCTTCTGGCAGCTCTAACTGATATGCTACTGGCCCAATTCGCTTATATATTCTGAATGGCCCCACATACCTTGAACTGAGCTTTCCTTTCTTTCCAAATCTGATGACACCCTTCCATGGCAAAACTTTCAAAATCAGAAAATCACCTTTACCAAACTCAATCGGCTTTCGACGATTATCAGCATAACTTTTCTGGCGATCTTATGCTGTTTTGATTCTTTTCACGGATCTGTTCGATCTTCTCAAAAGTTTCTTGGACAATTTTAGGACCCGTTAGCTGTTTTTCACCCACCTTATTTCAAACAGAACGGCGTTCGACATTTACGTCCATACAACACTTCATACGGTGCCGCTCGAATGCTTGAATGGTAACTATTGTTATATGCAAACTCTATTAATGGCAAGTGATCTTCCCATGATCCCCCGAAGTCAATAATACAACTTCTCAACATATCTTCGAGAGTCTGGATAGTTCTTTCACTCTGCCCATCAGTTTGCTGATGATAAGCTGTACTTAGTCGGATTTCAGACCCCAAAGCTTTATGCAACCCTTCCCAGAACTTCGAAGTAAACCGACTATCTCTATCAGAAATAATAGAAAATGGAATACCATGTATGGTTACAATTTCTTTGATGTAAATCTGTGCTAGCTTTTCTAAAGAGTATCTCTCTTTTATTGGCAGAATATGCGCAGATTTAGACAAACGATCAACAATTACCCAAATCGCGTCGTACCCCTTTGGAGTTCATGGTAACTTCATAACAAAATCCATGGTAATGTGATCCCATTTCCATACAGGTATCTCCAAAGATTGAAGACTTCCATACGGCTTTTGATGTTCAATCTTAACCTGTAAACATGTCAGACACTGTTCCACATATCGAGCTATGTCCCTTTTCAACCCTGGCCACCAATAAAAAGGTTTTAAATCTCTGTACATCTTATCGGTACCTGGATGGATAGAGTATCGGGACTTATGGCTTTCATTTAATATAGTGTTTCAGATATCTCCAAAACATGGTACCCAGATTCGCCCTTGAAAGCACATTAGTCATTCGTCATTCTGTTCCAAGGTTGAGATCATCTTACCGAATTTTTCTGCTTTAACAAATTCTTCTTTTATAGCTTCTTGTTGACATCTGTAAATATCCTTACGAATGTCAGGGACCAAATTCATTCTAATTGCCACAGCTTTAATGGTTCCACTCCTTTCTTTTTTGCTCAAAGCGTCAGCCACCACGTTAGCTTTTCCCGGGTGGTAGAGGATTTCACAATCATAATCATTAACCAGCTCAATCCACCGATGTTGTCGCATATTTAATTCTTTCTGGTTGAACAAATGTTGTAAACTCTTATGATCAGTAAAAATCTGACACTTTGTTCCCATAAGATAATGTCTCCAGATTTTCAGAGCAAATACCACTGCAGCTAATTCCATGTCATGGGTTGGATACTGCTTCTCAAGATCTTTCAATTGTCTTGACGCATAAGAAATCACTTTTCCTCTTTGCATAAGAACACATCCTAACCCTAACTTTGAAGCATCGCTGTAAACCACAAACTCTTTGGATCCATCTGGTAGAGTCAATATCAGCGCGTTGCAAAGTTGATCTTTTAAAAGTTGAAAAGCTTCTTGCTGTTCTCCTTCCCACTGGAATTTAACGTTCTTCTGAGTCAATTTGGTCAACGACACAACTATTTTAGAAAAATTCTGAATGAACTTACGGTAATAACCGGCCAATCCAAAAAGCTTCGGACCTCGGAAGGATTTTTCGGAGCTACCCATCTTGCAACTGCTTCGAATTTTACTGGATCAATTTTTACCCCTGATTCTGAGATGACGTGACCCAGGAATTGAACTTCTCTTAACCAGAACTCACATTTAGATAATTTTGCGTACAACCTTTCTCTCTTCAATAATTCTAATATTAGACGAAGATGTTTTGCATGATCTTCTTCAGTCTTAGAGTATATAAGAATATCATCGATAAATACAATAACGAACTTATCAAGATATTCCTTACATACCCTATTCATCAAATCCATAAAGGTTGCGGGCGCATTAGTTAAGCCGAATGGCATAACTAAGAATTCATGATGCCCGTACCTTGTTCTGAATGCTGTTGTGGCAACATCTTCTTCGCTGACTTTGAGCTGATGATACCCTGATCTTAAATCAATTTTGGAGAAATAACTTGCTCCCACCAATTGGTCGAACAAGTCATCAATCCTTGGCAAAGGATATTTGTTCTTCATTGTCAACTTATTCAGTTCACGATAGTCTATACACATTCCTATAGACCCATCCTTTTTTTTTGACAAATAAGACCGGAGCACCCCAAGGTGAAGAGCTAGGCCTAATAAATCCCTTATCAGTTAAATCTTTCAACTGTACAACCAATTCCTTTAATTCAGATGGAGCTAACCAATATGGCGCCTTTGCTACTGGTGCAGCCCCTGGTATAAGATCGATTCAGAATTCAATGACTCTATCTGGTGGTAATCCATATAAGTCTTCTTGAAAGACTTCTGGAAAGACTTTTGGATATTCACTAACAATTGGAATCGATTCTTCTTTTCCCTTCTCTTTCTCCAGATCAATTACGTATGCCAAACATCCTTGGCACTTCTTCCACATACTTTTCTAGGCTTTCATTACTGACAAAATACTGGTATGGTGATTCTGACGATTACCATAAATAACAACTGTTCCTTGGTCTGGCAGCGTTATTCTGATCACTTTCTGATTACAAACAATATTAGCCTGATACCTTGCCAACCAGTCCATACCCACCACTACATCAAATTCTTTCATCGACATGGGAAATAACCGGATCGAAAGTTCACAACCCTCAATAACAATAGTACAGTTATTGAACACACTATTAGCAGTATCAACTACTATTTTATCATCAAGTAACACAGAATTCAAACATGCAGTTTGAGCAAACAATGGTGATACAAACGAAAAGTTTGCACCAGAGTCAAATAACACCTTAGCACGTATTGAATTCAGAAGGTATGTACCTGTTATTACATCCGGTGATGCTTCTGCCTCGTTCTTAGTCATTTGGAAGGACCGGTTAATTATGGAGTTCTTAACATGGGACAATTCGGTCGAATATGATCCGGAGAATTGCAATTAAAACACCTTCGATTAGCTGGGCAATTTCTAGACAGATGACCTGCTTCGCCGCACTTATAACATTTCCTTGGGTCCATCTTGCATTCACCCTGATGAACCTGTCGGCACTGTGAGCAGACTTTCTCACTTATCTTCTGCTCGGGTTTGGTATCATATTTTACAGTTTTCGGCCCTCGAAAAGATGAAGGCCCCTCCCACTTTCTGTTCTCTACAACCTTTCCTTCTGGCTGTCGGTTCTTATTCCGTTCGGTCACTTCGGCCGCATCTACTGTCAATGAAAAGGTATTGGGGTTCATAGCAATAACAAACTCTCTAATTGAGGGTTTCAAACCCCAAATATACCTTTCTATCTTTCTGGGTTCAGTTGAAACATAATGTTCAGCAAAGCGAGAGTATTCAATGAATTTTTCAGTATACTCCCGAACTGTTCCATTTTCTTGTCCTAGTTTTAAGAAATCTTCTTCCATTTGTCTCATTGCTGTTTTAGGGAAAAATTGATTTTTGAATCGGTTCATGAATTCTACCCAAGACAATGATTGTAAAACATCTGTTCTGGCTGTCGTTTAAACTTCCCACCAAAACAAGGCATTTTACTTTAATACGGAAACAGCAAATCGAACTTTATCTGTTTCCGGACACCGAATGGTGTTGAATACTGATTCCATTTATTTAATCCAGCATACAGCTTTCACTGGATCTCTTTCTCCAGAAAATGTTGGTGGCTCACATGCCAGAAACATTTTAATATCCCCCTCCTTGTTGTGAGTAACTGGCATCAAGGGATAAACTTCTATTCTTTCTGTTTTTATCCTAGCTGGAACTCCCATAATAGAAGTCAAAGTTTCCCATAACTTCCCAATTTCTTCAGCCAACAAATCCCTAGTTACATATTCAGGATGTGGCACAGATCTCTCCTGAACATTCCCAGAATGGGATTCTTCATTTTCAGAATACATTTCAGTTCAGCCCCTTCCCCAAGACTGACTTCTTTCTATGCCTCGTCCCCTTGTTCTTCCCCGACCTCCATTTCCAGACGTGCTAGTCGGAAGATTAATGGGTGATTCTTCCCTTTCCTCAGATTCTGGAAGAGCCAATCTTTCAGATCTTCGGATTCGGCTAGACATCTGCGAATTTTAGTGTTAATAATCACGTATTCACATTCCCAAATATAATGAAGTATTCAAGTTCAGATGTGTACCTGTAAATTCTTAATTACATTGGCCAAATGTAATTAAAATTTACCTTACACACTGTTCTTTCAACCCATTATATTTATTTCCAATGGTGCTAACTATGTCCGGGACCCTTAACATGCAATAAAAACAGTTTAAGTCTAGGTATCATGCTGTTAAATACCTAAATCCCTTAAACTCGGGCTCTGATACCACTTTCTGTAATGCCCCATACCACACATTGCATGTAACACATATTTCATACAGAAGAAATACATGCTTATATACAATTCAGGTCCCTTATTACGAGAATCTATCATTACAGAATACAAGGTCCAAAAATTCAAATACATTTCTTGTACTAATCAAGCAAAACTGTATATCAAAGACATATCTTCATGCAGAAATGCATATAGGAAAATATTACATTTCCCCTTTCCCTTACCGTCCGCACCTCTTGCAACACATAGTTAAAATCACAAAACGAGGGTTAGACCGAAAGGTCTAGTGAGATAACCTATTTATGTTATTGCAGGGTGAAAATTACCAAAACCTTTATGGAAAACAACTTTTCGTATATATAACAAATATATGAACAAATAGGGACATAATACCAGATCATTTCCACATTTCAAGCTAAGCATTCAGCTATTCAAATCTCATACCTTTGAACAAATCAGGTTTCATATAATGCCACTTTTAAACCTTTTTTAATCAACAAGGTTTATATAAAGGTTCAGGCCAAACCTGATATTTTCTCCTCAATACCATCCAGACTATGATTTCCAATAAGAACCTTGATCCTAAATCTTTAAATCACAAATAAATAAAGATTCTAGAGCACGGTAGTCTTAAGGGATATAATAGAAATAGTTATATCATACAACACACATACAAATGCCACCGTTATATCAAATGTACACCTCTCCTTGATATGCCACCCTTATCCCATGGTACACCTCTCCTTGATATGCCACCCTTATCCCATGGTACACCTCTCC
>NC_037534.1:13645090-13667033 GCF_001531365.2 Cynara cardunculus var. scolymus | reverse complement strand
CGCTCGACACTTGATCGGTTTAAGACTAAACCGTTCAACACTTGAGCGGTTTAGGGCTTAATCGCCCAACCCTTGTCCGATTTACAAATAATCCGATCACCCTTTGTCCAAATAAAACTCTTAAACAAATAACTGATTTCTTTCCAATAATAAACAACATTCAAATAAAACCAGTAACAAGTTTTATGCAAAAAGCTTTAGAAATCACTCACCTTGAAAAACCTTTTGAAATCATATACTTGAAATCAACTTGATCTTGTAATCCGGTCAAGAACAATCCGGTTAAACTCTTTTTTCAAATCTCATTGGTTTTTCTTTCAAAATAGCCAAGAGGTTTATTTGAAACCCTCACTACCTATTTATACCCCTTTCCATAAAAAGAAAGGCGGTTTAACAGCCCCTTATTATGCATGCCTCCCCATGCATGCATACTTAACTTTTCATGCATAAAAATACATACAAACTCATGCATACATCCAATTATCCATATAAATAATTATGCCCACATGCATAATTTAATACATGCTTTCACTTAAGCATGCTCACATACATACGTACATATCATTCATATATTTCTTATGCATAAAATTCACATATTTGTTGCATACTCATTTATGCACATAATTTCTACACACTAGCATGATCAAATAAAACAAATTTATCATGCTATCACGTAATCATTTAATCAGATAATCACGTATTTATTACCTCGGGTGATAACCAAGATCCAGTTATCATATTATTCACCCCTCAAAAGAATTCCGTCCCGCAATTCCTTTAATGAAAAAGCCAAGGGTATTCTGATCTCATCTTTGACTACAATTCCCATGTTGCTTCTGGTCATTTGTGAAACTTCCACTGAACCTTAACTAGACTTATTTCTTTGTTTCTCAACACCCTGATCTTTTGATCAATTACGGCTTCCGGTGTTTCCACAAAGTTCAGCTTACTGTCTAATTTAATCTCTGGCATCGGTATGGCTAGACTCGGATCAGCCAAACATTTCTGTAAATTCGACACGTGAAAAGTATATATGTGTCGCATATGTGTATTAAAATATTCAAAACTAATATGTCAAAGAAATATGTGTTTCACATATATATGGATAACAATTAGAATATATTGACAGACACATGTATGGGTAGCAACTAGAATGTATTGTCAGGCGTCTGTTTCCAGATGTTGACGATATGTTTTTTTTTGTATTTTGAACTAGCTGTGATGTATGTGTATGTTGGTGTCAAACCATTCGAAAAACTCAGGTGATATGAAGACAAATGAACACTAATGAATATCAATACGTTCATACATATATGAAATGAGATAAAAACACCGATACCAGTTGCATCAACATGGTCCATGCTGTGTTCAATGTTCTTGCATGTTGTATGACCCAATACATTCCACGAAAAAAGATATCCGGTAAAACTAGCACAAGTGAACTCAATATCATGATGTCAGTAACTCAATACATATACAAAGCACGTAATTTTGAAGATTATGAATAGTATAATATAAAGATATGTATAATACATATTCCCTCCAAATGTCATCATATAATATGGTTTCCTCAACACATTTAACCCCAGATGGAGGGGTGGACAACCGGTTCATTCATTATCAAACATATATACAATTGGGTAAAAGCGAACTTTATTGGCATGTGTGACCATGTTGATGTTCACGTGAACGTCAAGTCGACATCAACGTATGGTCAAGTGTGATGTATATCCACACATAAACAAAGAAATATAGATTTAAAGACATATTTCATTTCAAAAACCAGCATGTTAGTTCATGTCCATAAACTGTTTTCATACTATAAATAAAGTAGAGGCTAAAGATTAATTTTTTTTGAAATATCAATGTGCAACATCAACTACACATGCCATCTACACCTTCCCCTGACCGATACGTGTAGCCCCACATGTCTTCTTCGAATTATACGATGTCTCCATTGCGATGAATCGTTCCACATCAGTTATGATGGACATTCGAATGTTCTCGTCACTGAGTAGGATTTTTGAGCAGTACTTAGTTCGAAGATCCTTTAGTTGCCTTTTCTGTTTCGTACTCTCTTTATAAAGCCCACAGTCCCATTTCCCTCCGTCGCCTCCAAAGTAGGTTTCCATATGTCGCATTAACATTACACCACAATCAGCCGAACTCTCACGGGACTGCCACCTTGTCTTGATCTGATCCTGGTCCATTTCAGCATAAGCTTTCCCAGTATGCTCCTCTCTCAATAGGTACAATATCATCATGTCTTATTGAATAAATCATCAAGACGACAATTTAGATATGGTACTTATGCTGCATAAAGAATATATGGAATAATAATGTATACTTACCAAAACAACAATACTAGATCCATATATATCATCAACCGTGCCATCCTGATCCTTGGAGTCTATGATCACGATTGAGCGGCGTTTCAGATCAAATACTAAAATGTAAAAGAATGATTCTTCTACAATCGGGAAGAATACCTAGAATTATAAATATGTAGGCTAGTTGTTACCATTTCAATATATTTTACTGTATTGTATGCTAATCTTCCTAATACGTACCATGTCAATGTTACGCATACTAATCAGCTCCTTATCATTGATTGTGCAACTTGAAATGTTGTTTTTGAAACTATCATACCTTTGATGAACATCCAAAGATTGGTCCCTCATGATATGATCCATCTGTGCACAACCAAATCCATTAGTTCATTTAAAGAAGTTGGACGTTCTTTATGGATATGGCATAAAAGTGTATTTTAATGATATTACCGAAACATCCGTGGGATAGGAATAGCGTCTCAGAGAGTCATGGCTCTGCAATATTTCTTCTCGGTTGAGAACCGTTGACCACCCATCTAAAACATCTCGGCAAACCACGGACTAGGTTGCAAGAGATTGCAATGCCTGCCGTTTAAATGAACTTCCATTTGGGGTCACGAAAACTGGCTCTCTGCGTATTTACATTCAAATATTAAGGAAAACAGCACATACAAAACATATATATTACATATAAAAATACAATAAAAAATTGTAAGTTACAACTTACAGGATTCCTCCGATCCCTCTCAATATCCAATCCTGTAACTTACGCTCATCACTTGTTACATCGAACGTAACAACACGTGTAACGTAGGGTGAACATAGCTTAAAACTCAGCTTGGGATCCCTCTTCGACAAGGTAGGCCTCACACATTCCTGTATTGCTACTGTATTCAAAGTATCCACAACAGCAACGACCTGTTTATCTGCTGGAATTATACCTAAATCAAAAGACGGTGGCTCGATGTCTCCATACAAATCAATGGCCTGCTCACTGTTTCCTGACTTATAATTGACAGCATCTACACCCCCTCGCTTGCATATCTTTCTGGTCTGAGTTTCAGACTGATCACTACTCCTATTCCGTACGCTTCCAACCTTTTCCACCTGTGATTGGAATGATAGAATCCTGACTGTTTACATATGAACAGAATGTGTAGATTGCTTGTTGTCTTTTGCTAGCTGCACCGGTTTCTTGTTCGAAGCCCTATCAACCTCAGCAATCACCGATGGATTTGTTCAGAATTGAGATTACGACGACAACAATTCAGGATTAGATATGGTGGCCATCTTCGGAGGTGTTACCTCAACAAGAGCCAAGTTGGGAACGTGACCCATCGTTGGGGGTGCATCATCTGTAGTAAGTGGCAGTATTTGATCTTCTACCGTTCGTTCTCTACTATTATCCACAGTTGGTCGGGTATCCCACTTGCTTGCTTTAAATAAGCTTGCCAATTGGTACTTGAATTCCTCAAAGTCAACATCACCTGGGAAACGTTCAATAAACGAATCCAGCATCAGGTCTGCCTCCATTCTTCCAGAACATAGATCAAAATTTTCTTACCCATCATCCTCGTGCATTCCTTGAAAAAAAATCAAAATCTGATTAGACGAACAATACATGTGTTGTGTATTAAAAACTATCTTTAAAGTAAGAGGAAAAACAATAGAAGGAACATATATGAAGGTTTCATGTACCAGGTTACACATGAATTAAAATTTGTATCAAACGATACATACAAACATGTAAAGTCATATGCGTGTTGTATTTTAATGCAAATCCGACTGATGTTATTATGTTTCATATTAGTATCATGTATGTGTACAAAATCAGCTTCTAGTCGGTGTGTAATAAAACTCACAAAACGTACAATCGGTTTACGGACACAGTAATGCTTTTCACTATTCACAGCATATGAAAACAATATGAACAATGACGAACATATGGATCGTTGGTGTGAGCACACATTTTTGATATACGAATGTGTTCATAAGGTCAAGAAGGCTCATATGTGTACATGCAGGAGTTCGTTCGGTCCCTCCAAATTGTCTACTCAATATACGTTGTTGACTCGCCTTCATAACAAAACTAGTAGCTTCAAACCTTATATTACTTAACGAAGATATAATAACATTTGTTGGATCAATCACACAGGCCAAAAAAGCATAAGCAAAGGAAGTGACCATGTTCAAAACATGAGATTAATTATTCGTGTCATTTTGAGCCATTATTACATTTTATTCAACAATCTTTTATGTGAAGCATATGTGTGTGTTACGTGACTAGAACATGCACAACCGCTGGTACTAGTTGTGTATGGCATATACAGAATGATACCTTGTTGCTGTTGTTATCAGGAATGGTAATGTACCTTTTGGTACTTAGAAGTGACGCTTAATTGGAATTGGAGATAAATTCATAAATCTGTCTGTTCTTGGTTCAGTCCGCTTTCCTACAGATTGTTGTTTGTTTGTAACATCATCCATATTTGATTTTCTTGTGCTTCATTAATAAATGACTCATGTTCATATGATTAATTTATTTTATCGATTTCAGTTTTCACTATAATAATGATAATGTATGAGTGAAACATACCTTTTTTTGCGTTCTCGGTCTCACTTGCATGCATTCTCTTAAACAATGGTGCTTTTATAGAAAATGAAACAAACTTATATGTGACTGGTGTTTGTATCAATTTTGAACATGTTTGTAAAGAACTAAACACACTTATCCATGTGTGTTGTTGTTTTACATATGAGCTTGGACACATTTTTTAAAAACTTAACATATAACTAAAATGTATGTGAACATTTTACTAAGTCATGTGTGTTTAATTTAACCGAATCATATATGAACATATTTCAACTTAATATAATGGTATTAAATGAACTTGTGTTGCTGTTGGTTTCATATTTGAAATGTTAAAGTGGGAGATTATCATAACACTGTTCGTATATGAACCTATTTCATATGCTATACTATGTCCTAAGTTATTATTAGTGGTATGCTTTGCTTATGTGAATTTCACTCAGTCTTAAACCATATCCATATGGCAAACAATATGTGGCCAAGCTTCATATGTGAACTCCATTTAATCTAAGGTACTCACTGGATTCTTAAGTGCATAATGTTACCTCACAACATGAAATGTTTCATAGTGAACATAGTGAACCACACTTCAATATGTTCATAACATGTATAAGGGTGGTTCCATAACGACATTATGTACACTTAAGAAAGTTCGAGATGACAGTATGTTCACTTATGAAATTACTTGGTAACATTATGATATAAGTTAACAGTTTTTAAGTTATTATTACATTTTTAGGCAACAATCGTTTATTAAGTACAACAGTTTATAAGTTACCTTTTTAGTCCTTCTCTCATCTTTGTCTTGATTACGTCAACTTGATTCAGCCATGTTTCTTGCTGTGTTACTCTCTGCAGCATGTTTGTTGCACGCTCCATGCTCGACGGTGGATTTACATTTGATTTGAGCGTATCCAAATCCGCCACGTCTAAGCTCGAACTCTTGCCTTTTCCGCTGCAGATCCATCGTCCAAGCCCTCATAGGAGGTGTATCGTTTGCGATTTGGATGTGTTCACATTTTGTTGAATGGACATAGAGCAACTGCAAAAGATGAGTAAATTAGTGGGTTTTTTATGCTAAGCTTACACCTATTGGATTAAAAATCTTATTGACAAATTAGTACTTACCGTTAAACACGTCAAGGGGCCTGCGTAGAAGGACATAAGGCTGTCTCTATTCCAACACCTTTTACTTGTTGCAATGCAATTGTATATATACTTACACCAATCAATATATGGAATAATCTCTAAGCTCTGAAGGCGGTTCAGGAAACGTAAGTTGCAAACTCCAATCCTGCTGCATTCCGCAAATGTGTTGATCACTATCACTAGGAAACTCAACTTGAACATGGCACCTGCGTCTGCTGATTTGTGTACAACATTCATCACATCTTTAGGCCTTATTCTGTCCTTAGTGAATTTCTTTTTCCATGCTGTAGTGATTTCATCGATGCACGAGGATGGTTCAACTGAATTCAGATCGACTCCTTCCATTGGCAGGCCTAGAACCTCATGTATAGAATTGACCGTTATTGGGATTACACCATCGTTCATCTTTATGTTCATTACAGCTGTATCTAACATGTCCACAACATAAAACCCCAACTTCGCAGGAATCCCATCTAACGTCATATCTAGCAACGACTCAAAGCACATATCCTTGATGGTTGCCCTTTGGGTGAGGGTTAGGGACTTAATTGTGTCGTAAAGAGTCTTTGGAGAAGTTCTTGTTCTAATGCCTAATGTTTTATCCTTTGCATCATTAGATTCAACCATTACTTCCTTATCGTGTCCAATTGCCAAACTTTTATCCTTCCGAGTGACTCTGGTCACTGCCTTAACTTGAGGCTGGTTGACGATTTGGAAATCACTGTCACGCTCCATGCATGCCTTCATGGACAATTTTCCTAAGAAAAATTAAAAAAAAGAAAACAATGGATGATTATATACGCATTAGATGTGTTTGTTAAAGGTTATATATTAAAAACATTACAGACCCATGAGTACAGGGTTATACCTGTATCTAATCCACCGCTACAATACTCAAGCCTGTTGTTGTTGGGGTCGTTAGCGTCTTTTTTTGAATGCTCTCCTGTTGGTATGATATCAGTTTTAACAACCCGACCTGAACACATAATAGAGTAGTAGTTAGTAAGAGAAAATTTTATTGTGTAGCTACTATCCTATTCCGAGGCTGACATCATATTTGTTTAACTGATACAATTAATATGCATCAAACATACCTACTTGTTTTGAGTAACCCATGACCTTGGATTTCGTTAGTATCAATACCATGGACGATGTTGCACCTGTACATATCATCTTAGTCAGTGTGAATATCATAACAATGGATATTCAATCATATGTGTACCCGAACGTGGAATGATTCCTACATTGTCTGACATGTTCACAATTTATGACAAGACCATGAATTATTTGGGTGACAACAACATTAACCTATACGGACACCATGTAGCCATACCAATTCCACAAGTGAATACATCTCTTTGTAATACAAAACAATACGTGCGATATATGTGAAACATAATTCAAATATGAATACGCCTACTGCGAACATAATTGTGAAACAGCTATGAAGACAAAAATCGACTAGCTATGAACAAAGTAATCGATATATGTGAACAATTGTGACCAAATTGTAATACAAAACGATACGTGCATCTGTATAATGAATAACCCGACCATCTATACACATGCATCTATGGGTTGAATGTACCAATTAGCAGACGAACAATAGGTTGCTTATCGTGATCCTAATAGCAAGTTGATGAAATAAATGTGTTGGACACAAGATCATGCCCTTCAAACTTGATATAAAAAAGCCTACGAATCATTCACATATGAGTACAACTACTGCGAACATAATTGCAAAACAACTACGAAGACAAAAATCGACTAACTATGAACAAAGTAATAGATATATGTGAACAATTGTGACAATATTGTAATACGAAACGATACGCGCATCTGTATAATGAACAACCCGACCATCTACACACATGCATCCTATGGGTTGAGTGGATTTCAATCTTTCTTTATATTCCTGATGACTGAACAGAGGGTATGCCATGCACCAAAAACTAAACATGATACAAATATTGAAATGAAACATATAAAAAGGGTAGACGCCACCCTCTGGGGCACCAAACGTATAGTAACTATCATGAATGGCCTTTGCAGCACATTTGAAGATCAATATGAAGAACTGCTTCTAACATTTAGAACACAAATTTCCATGGTGAACATGGAACACTGGAACTTGATTCATTAAAGTGACGTTCTAGTTCTCCTCAGTCAAACTTAGTAAACCAAACCAAACTAAGCGAACCAAGTGTTTACATATATTTGGTTCATATCCGTTACATCTGAATTTGAGAGTTGATTAAGTGCTTCATATGGGAGTCGATATTTTTGTATAGTGTGCAACAACTTATTTATACAGTTTACAATATGGCACATGAATATGAACAGATTATGTTGAGTATGCGCATTCAGATGTGAACAAGGTGTGACAAAGATATGACATCACAAAGTCGACTACGTAATAGTAGAGAAGCGATATATATGAAGACTTGTGAAGAATATCAACACATATGTGTCATGCATTGCCATTTTAAGTGAAATACTTGCATATTGCTCCCAAATGTTGAAAATCAAACATTAACAAACTTGCATATCGTAATAAATTTGATTCCTAAATCCTTCATATGTGTGACATTGTATGCACCAGTTTATTACATTACACATCAACACAAACAACTGAAAGTCATATATGAACACACGTAATGTGAACAAAGTGCGATTCAGTTAGGAAGACAAAATCGAACAAGTATGAACAATTTTTGTTTATATATGTGAACAATTGTGAAGAATATCATTAGCTACTAACATCAACACTCACATTACATGAAATGTTTACGTATTACCACCAAATGTGACACAACTATGAACACATATATCGACTTGGTTTTAATTCAAAAGTAGTCATATACGAACACTTGTGAAGAATGTTAACACTTGTGAACAATATCACTAGTTACTAACATCAACACGAATATTAAATGAAATATTTACATATCACCCACAAATGTGAACCAGCTATGCACACATATATCGACCCGGTATGAATTCAAAAGTAGTCATATACGAAACTTTGTTGAAGAATGTGAACAACTGTGAACAATATCACTACCTACTAACATCAACACTCATATTAAATGAAATATTTACGTATTACCCCCAAATGTGACGCAGCTATGCACACATATATCGACTCGGTATGAATTCAAAAATAGTCATATATGGACACTTGTGAACAATGTGAGAATAATTTGTTACACGTATTCACATATTAATTGAACTACCTACAGATTGCCATAAATATAACAAATCAAACACAAACACGCTTATGAATCAAGTCCTCGGTCAGTCATGTGTATCACATTTTGTATTTGTTCACTTGGTGCACATATATGAACATACTATGTTACATTCAATATATGCTTTTGACATATTGCCCTCACACACTCTGTTATCAAACATTGATAGACCTTTGTATTCAAAACAGTAACGGTTCATCAGTCCTCCCTAATAGTTGCATTTTTATTAAAATACGTATGTAATATGATACATGACATATTCACAAATCAAAAGTTCATATTTTGATACAGAATGTGATCAAAATGCGACACACAAACATACTTACATATTACAACCAAAACATGATTTTTCACTCAATATGAGCCACTTGTATGATTATGCGACACATGTATGAACACAAAAAATCAACCAAGTAATGATTGATTAATCGACATATATCGATATGTTGTTCTTAGGATGTTCACACTACCCGCAAATACACGTGTATGGTTGTTCATGATTTTTTCACTCAATGTGAACTATTTATATGATATGACACATGTACTCATCACAAAATAAAGATTACATATTACGATAAATTGTGTGAACAAGTAATGTGAGACATATATGAAATCAAAATCGATTAAGCATTAAACAAATCTGACATATGGTGATACTTGTGAACAATATGAAGATAAATGTTACATACATGTTCATTCTAAAATGAAATACTTACATATTACAAGCAAAAAATGAAAATAAACACACAAACATACTTGTATTTATTGAGAACACTTAGACTTTTAATAAATTAACAAACCATGATTTTTCACTAAATGTGAACCATTTGTATGATGTGACAAATGTACCCATTACAAAATAAAGATTACATCTTATTAAACAAAATGTGATCAAGTAGGGTGAGACATATGTAAAACCAAAATCGATCGAGCAGTGACCAAGAACCGATATATGGATATACTTGTGAACAAAATGAGAATAAATGTTACATGCATGTTGATTCTTGATGAAATATTTACATATTACAAGCAAATATTGGAAAATCAACACATGAACATACGTGTATTTACTGAAAAGAAAATCGAGTATTTTTCACATAACCTATAAGAACTAACAACTTAATCGATAGGAACTAACAACTTAATCTTTCAATAAATAGAGCCTTTATATTTATTTACCTCTTTGAAGTTCATTTGCTACTGTTGACGGTTGCTTTCCTTCCCTAGTTTCTTGCTTAGTACCTTGTCGACCAGTCACTTTCATGTTGTTTTGCTCTTCATCGACATCAACAGGGTTGTCGATTGTATTTTTGAAGTTTGAGAATGAATATTTCTTCATTATTCTCTCACTTTTTCTCCTTTATGTAGTAAAGATTGATCAGATGTGAACGGATTCCAAGTATGATGAAAAAATCAAAGCCCTAATTCTTGTAAACATACCTCTTATCCTGTTCCCCTCGACTGGCAATCCTCCAAAATCTTCCATAGTTTGATGATGATTCTGAACCAGATTTTTAGCTAATGATTTACGCTATTGATCGAAGAGATTGGCGGTTTCGTGCTTGATTGGAAGTTACGAAATCGCCTGACTAATATCGATTACGTTAGGATGCGGGACCTTTTACAAAAATCCCTCTGAACTGTTGTTCATACAAGTTTCATTAATATATTAATTAAATAATTATTTTTTTAGTCTCATTTAATCATGACCGTTTCATGTTAAAATCAACGACCAAAATCGGTTAACAAAGTTAACACGATAATCTTGGTTAGTATTTGAACCAGCCCCTATATATATTGTGTGTCCTTTAAGATCAATCTTCAAGAAAGCTCTAATTCATCARTGGCAGAATCTCAGATCTAGCATTAAGAACACAATGATAGTTGAGAGAGAAAGTCAAACTTCAAGACTTGGTCAAATCTTCTTTACGTATATTGAATCTTACAATGAAGCTCTCTTACAAGATTTACAAAGACATTACCCTATTTATAGGGTCAAACTTCTAAACACAAGTCAAAGTCAAACCTGCCTAAGAAAAGTCAAACACGATGACTTTTACAATTATAGACAATATTTAACTTTCAAGAAAAATACAATTTAATACTGATTTTCAGTGCTAACATTCTCCCCCTTTGTATTCAGACTTGAAAGAAACTCTGCGCTTTGAGTTCTTGTTTGAACTTTGAATTTCTAAGAACATTATGTCTTCTTCAAAAGAATTCTTCAACTTGAAATCTTCAAGCAATCAACTGTTGAGAAAGATCTTCTAGCATTCTCCCCCTCGAATGTAGAACAACGATGATCTTCTCTTTTGACATTGTAGAACAGTAATTATCAAAAATGATGTACAAGATTTGATCTTCAAAGAATCTTCAGAATTAGTCTTCAGTAAACTGTTGTAAAGATGATCTTCACATTCAACATCTCTCAGTCGTTGTAGCACATGAATAATCTTTCTGTAATTATCATCAATCGCACTTCTTTTTAATCTTTTGCCAAACTTGAAGTTACTCCCCCTTGATCTTTGCATCAGATTCCCTTTAAAAAGTTCGGAAATGAATATTTCATTCATTATTACATACTCCCCCTTATGATGAAATGAGAATCATTCCATCATACACAAGATGAATGAAATCTTCCGTGTAAACCGTCAATTCAAGAAACTGTAAGTAGATCTTTGCAAATCCACTTGTTTAATCTTTTCAGATTAAGGGAATGGGAAGGTAACATCCAATTTCAACGAATGAAATTATTTTCAATCTTATAAAAAGATTAGCCTGTGAGTATAACAGATATACTCAGTACAACGGATGTACTGTATATATGAGACTTTTTGGTGCTCATCTCACCAGGTCTTCCATTCAATCATTGATAGCTAAAAAAATAGCATATCCATGAATGTTTTGGCAAATTAACATATAAAATGCTAAATTTGTGTAGTGTAGAAAGATAAAGCAACGTATGCTTCATTTTAGGCTCAAAAAGATAAACCGTGTGGACTACACAAATTTATCAGACTCAATAAGTGATCAAAAGGACTTGAAGGGGGGACATATATCCTTCTGATTTCAATATCAACTTTCTTCGAATGAGAAACTGATAAATAATGAGCTGCGTGCCCCAAATGTTATTGAAACATTTATCTGTTGAGAGATAAATGAGTAGTTGGTAGGGTTGTGACAAGAATTGGCCTGGGCTTTGCCTTTTTCAATATTAGTCTCCAAAGAATTGAGAATTAATAGATTATGTGGTATACCCGGATTATATAAGTTTGGAACAAGATTTTCATATTGTTTTAATCCTGACACAACTCTCATCAATTCTTTTAGCTCACAACAACTATCCCTCTCTTTTTCATTTTAGTCTCAGCACACAAACCCTTTTGTATTTAAGCTCACTCAGATATGGTTGTCCTCTTGGGTAGGTCTGTCGGTTTTGACATTCCATAGAGGTATTTCTGATAAGCACTCAGTCCCTCCTAGAATAGCATGTTATGCTCAGATGATCACAATGATTGATCAATACATTATTTCTTTAAAGCACAATGATCAGATAAAAAAAATTGATCAAGAAATTTGGCTTTAAGTACAATTAATGAAAGAATGATCCGACAACGATTAGATTATTCGATATGCGAGAGAAATGAATGAAGATCTGTAAGAACAAGTTTACAGATTCTTATATTCAAAAATTATCGAATGTATATTAAACAAAGTAAAGAAAATATCAGAAAACAAAATTGAATACAAACGAGTGTATTATCACCGAAAAAGATTTTCATATAAGAGACATGATAATAGCAGTTTGAAAAATAGCTGAAACAAGTATTAGAGTTATGTACGACGATAAATTACGCAAGTAAAATCTCAGAAAATACCAATTCAGAAAATGTACTCGTTTCAGAAAACAGTTCCATTTTTCGAAAACATTTATTCAAGAATTCTAGAGTCTCCCCCTAGAAAACAGATTTAAGTAATGATTCAGTTAAGCTCAAAAGAATAAAAAAATTGAAACATTTTAAGCACGGGTTCTAAACTAAGTGTTTAGAAACCACACTCGGTAAAGCATGGGTCCTGAACTAAAATGTTCAAAAGCCTCGTTTGGAATAAATTACAACTCCCCCTGCAATGGTGTATCACTGAAATGATATTCTGATCAGCACAAAATTGACACACCTGCAAAACCAGATTAAGTAGATTTTGGTACCCAAACGAACTTGGGTCCTATTTTGTTAGTATCTGGTTGAGGTATGTTGTAATTACCAAACCATTTATTTCTATAAGGTATTTTCTTTTCAGCACTATTAACAGGATGATTATATACAAAATATGACCCATGCCAGTTATTATAATCATACCTGTTCTTACCTTTCCAGTTGTTCTAATAGCTGTTATCTCCATGCCACCTGTTGAACCTTTTGTTATTGACAAAATTATTGGTTCTGTATGTTGAGCACATAATCCTTCTCTTGCTAAGATTGATCAGATCATTAGTGGATTTCACAATGCAAGGAAGATTGTTAGTAACAACAGGTGTATTAGATAAAATAGATTCAGACTTATTAACCCAAATGCTTTTAATCTTTGAAGAATAATTGGGTGATCCAATGACATATCCTTGATAATACTGATTAGAACAAGAATAGTTCTTAGAAATATTAGATTTAGGACTACTTGAATAACTGTTCGAATAGGAACAATTATAAAAGCTGGTTTTACACTGTGATTGAGAACCAGTTGGGCTTTTAGCACACGAAAAGTCTTTGACTTTTTGTAAAAACTGGTCTCTTTCAACAGTAACTAAATCATATTTATTTTTTCAGTTCAGTTCTCATGTTCAATTCAGTTTCAAGGTCTGTCTTTAGATCAGACAATTTCTTTGAAGTATCCAAAAACTTACTTTCTAATTCCTTCTTTGACTTTCCAAAAAATTTCCGTTCTTTCTCAAATTTCTTTCTCTCTTCGTCTGAACTTCCCTTCTCATTTTCTGAAGCAATGTCAAGCCATTTCTTTTTCTCTGTAAGCTCTTTGGCAGTTGCAACATTTTTCTTGACAGTGTTTTTCTTTTCAAGAGTAAACACTCTCTTTTCTTCATCTAATTCTTTCCTTTTCTGAACAATACTGTCCGACAATTCCACATTCTTTCTTTGACATTCTTCTTCATACTCTTTCTTCTCTTTATCAAACTTGGATCGTTCCAAGATGATAAGTTGTTCAAAATCTGAAATTTGATTTAAAAGAAATTTAACATTCAGCTCAAGAGAATTAATCTTATTTTCATAAGATTCACGTTCAATACAAAATCTTTTCTCTATTTCAGAAAATCTTTTCTTCTCTAAATTCAAAAGCTTTCTTAGCTCAATCAGATCATTTTCAGATTTATGAATCTTCTCAGTTAAATCCTTTGTCTCTGTATTATTCCTTGGAGAATTTTTTTTTCAATTGAAAGTGTACTTCTAACCTCTTTGAGTTTATTGAAAAGATCTTTTCTAGTTTTACTCCAAGTCTTCAAATCCTCATCATAATCTTTTCTTACAGAGTTGAGAGTGTTCTCGAGTTTTTCAATTTTATACTCAAATTCCTTCTCGATTCTTTCACATTCTTTTTTATGATCTTTCTTTAAATCTTTGATACATTCTTCATTAGCATAATTTTTAGTGTACATATTTATGTATTTCTCTTTATAGTTCATAATGCTCTTTTCCAGCTCAACAATCTTTTCTCTCATCTCCTTTAGAATATCTGCCAATTAAAAAAATTAATCAGTTATAGGATCTATGCAGTGAAATTAGTAAAAAAAAAAATCAGAAACAGTTAAGCTCAAAAAGAATAACAGAAAAACATAAAAACTGATGAGAATTCAGAAAATCGACGAAAAACTGTCAAAAAATCAGAAAAAACAGTCAAAACTGTTGAAAACAGTTAAAAACTATTAAAAACAGTCAAAGACAGTTTAAACTGATGAAAAACAATTTACGCGACAGAAAACAGTTCAATGATTCTCAAACAGTTTAAAACACAAACATAAACAGATAAACGAAATGATCCAAAATTTACAATCTAAAAAAAATTAAAAAAAAAAACTCAAAGACTAAAAACACAACAAGTAAAAAAATGGTCCTTTGATGTATCCAAGAAAGAGGAATTCTCTGCTTTCTAGCTGCTTCAAATGGTTTGATTTACAACAATGAAAAGATGGAAAACATCTTCAATATTACACAAACTGTCTCTGTGTTTTTGTTCAAAATCAGAATAATAGCAACACAGCAACTGTCAATATTTTCAAAATCAGAATTGTGAGTCCCTACAATTATGTGCAATCAAAACAAACAAATACAACAATCAATTCATAACCTCTCAAGTCCACTCAAAGCTACCTAAACCTGTTGTACTTTGCTAAACCACCTCACTCCAGAAACTGTTAAAACAAAGAAATCTAAAGCTCTAATTCATAGCCTTCTGCATAATTCTGATGAAGCTGTCTTCTCTCGAAGACCTTGAAGAATTTTACTGTGTATGATGAAGCTGTGTATGCTGTAAGGCAGCCCAAGGATCTGCAATACCATATTGGTCACAAAAAATTCTTCTAATGAAACTGTGTGTAAGATAAAGACTGTGTGAGAAATTCAAATCAGTTGCTGTCACAAATAAAAGTGAATCTCTTTACAACCAAAACTCACAACATTCTGAACTTGATTACATAAGATCCAGCTGCAGTTAAATGAAATTCCAACTCTGCAAATGATTTATACAGCTATATACAGCCCTTGTGTTATGACAGCAAGCTAAACCACTCAGACTGTTTTTAAAATTTGTGTGAAGCTCAAACCCAGTTTAAACAGCAAGTGATTTACAATCCCTTGGAAGATGGAACTCAAAACAGGCAACTGTTTCAAAATCAACAAGGATGTTGTTTCAGTATTGAACTCAAAATCCAATATGATGTAAACCTCTTCTGTTGTAAGACCTTGAACCTGTTTCAATGAACTGTCTTCACACCAATGTCCACCTTCTTCTCCCCAGTTGACTGTTGGAATTCAAATACTTGAAGAGTTTGCTGTTAGTTCAGACAGTTGATTCCCATGATCTTGTATAACAAAAAGAACTCAGAAATCTGATTATATGCGATGAAATCAATGATCAAAATCAATAATAAACTCAGAAACAGAAATCAAAAACACATAGCACTTCCAAAACTTAATCTTGTGAAGGATATGGGCATAGAAGAACATGAGTTTGTCCACCTGGTAAATCAGATTGAGAAACTTTGCCATAACTGATAACAATGAAAAGACATGATTACGTGTGATTGCATTCTTTGTGAGCAGGCAGGTCAAAATACCTATTGATCAAACCTAAATTCAGATGAAGCATCGAGTGATTAAGAATGCAAAATAATGACCGTCCATCTGAGGTAGAGGTAATCTGTTGAGATGGTTGGGAAGGCTGTGAAGATACAATGTTAAAGAATGCAGATCTAAACAAACCACCAGTTAATGAACAGTCCTGTCTTGAGAGCCTGAAAAATTAGTATCTCTAGAAGCACTTTCACCCTTCTTTCTCTCTTTACCTCAAAGCTTTCTACCTCACCTTTCACCCTCGATGTACCATTTCTGCTTTCATTGTCAAATTCTCCACAATTAGAAGAATGCCTTCATCTGGCTTAATAGCTTCAATGGAGAATGCAAAAGCTCCAAGTCTCAACAGTTCAGTTTAAATCTGCTTAAAGCTGTACTAAATCGCCTGAAGCTGTTATGATGATTCAAGACTTCAAGAATCAAACAGAAACTATTATAGATAGCATTGAATCAAATGTTCAAAGAACGAAATTGATAAACAGAGTTGTTGTCTTTCACCCACGATGTATCAGGCTACAGCTTCAAACAAATAGCAACCTTGCAATGCTTTAAATTGAAGTGATATTAAACCCATTTGAACTAACAATACCAGTTGAACTAACAAATCACAAACACAGTTATTTGTGCACCATGCTCAATAATACACTGAGTTTGAATATCATCACATGTCACAATATTCCCAAAGGAGAAGGATGCAGGAGCAGCTCAACTAGACGTTGGCAGACACCTACCTCAATAACAGCTTGAATCTTGTCAATACAACTTGAATCCAACTTTCACTTACCAATTAAACCTACCAAGCAACTGAGAAATTGAAGCAGGCGATTTATGAAATAAACCTATGATTATACAAACCAGTCGAGTGTAAGTAATACAAAAACTATGAGAAATGTCAAGCAATGAAGTTCAAACAGCAAAAATGTCAACCAAACAAGTCTTAAATCTTGAAACAACTAGTTTTGTGTACAATGTCTTCAATCCAGCCAAGAACGAATAAGCTTCGGTCACTAAATTGAACTCAAAACAGATTTTGTAATGTAGATTTCAAATTAAACAATGTCAAATCGGTTAGCTGTGCGATATCTAGGCATTTTAGTGCTATGACAGTAAGCATACCTCAAGCTCTCTAACCCAGTCCTAGAAATCAATATGTGAGGAAGATGAAGTGTACAAGGAAGACAGACAAACAAGTGCCAGTTGAGCGATTTAGATGATTACCTGAGCGATTTAAAGTACGGATACCTCGATGTATAAAATGCCAAGTCCTAAATCGATTGATGAGTGTGAAAGACTTACCTGAGCGATTTAGAAATCCGGATAAATGGATTTAGCGATTTAGAATCCGGATAAAAATTCTTGAAATTGGCCAAGGAAATGAACGATATAGATATCCGGTCAATGAGATTGAGCGATATATCCTAAATCGATTAGACCTCTGTTGAGTGATTTAAGCAAAAACTGGCTAAGTCGATGAAGATGTTTTCAATTAAGGTCAATCCAGATGAGGAAGATGAACCTGAGCGATTTACCTATTACACCGGTCAAGGTTTCTACGATTTACCTCTTATCCGTTCAAGCTTTGTGCGAATCCGGACAATTATCCGCTGAAATGGTGTGTGATTTAACCTGTGATGAAGAAACTGTCATGAGCAATGAAGAATAAATCGGTCAAGAAGTAAGAGATAAAACTAAGATATGGGCTTAAAATCAAATGGGCCTTGGCTTGAACGATATATTGAACGATTTAACACAAAATAGTCAACCCAAAAATCAAAATCAGATCAAAAACTATCAAAAACAAAAAAACAAATTTTTTTTAAAAAAAATGGATCAAAACACTGACTTTTTAAGAAAAAATTAAGAACACGAAAAAATTTAAAAACACAAAATCCAATTAAATCTTGAAATGCAATGATCAAATCACAAAAGTTTGTGAATAACAAAGATTCACAATTCAATTCCGAGCATTTTGATCACGATTTAAACACGAAAACACGAGATTTTTAAAATAAAAAAAGTTAAGAACACGAAGAACAAAAAAAAATTCAGAAAATAATCTTCAACAATTCTTCAAAATCTGATTTCTTCTTCTTCTGATTTCTTGCATTTCAGCTCTGATACCAATTGTGTGTCCTTTAAGATCAATCTTCAAGAAAGCTCTAATTCATCAATGGCAGAATCTCAGATCTAGCATTAAGAACACAATGATAGTTGAGAGAGAAAGTCAAACTTCAAGACTTGGTCAAATCTTCTTTACGTATATTGAATCTTACAATGAAGCTCTCTTACAAGATTTACAAAGACATTACCCTATTTATAGGGTCAAACCTCTAAACACAAGTCAAAGTCAAACCTGCCTAAGAAAAGTCATACACGATGACTTTTACAATTATAGACAATATTTAACTTTCAAGACGAATACAATTTAATACTGATTTTCAGTCCTAACATGTATATATATATATATATATAAAGGGATGTTATTTTGCAACCTTCCTAATTCCTACAGTCAATACAACCATCATCTCATCCCTTCAATTTGTAATCAATGGTGAAGATGCATTTGATGGCAAAAATGTAATTAAATGAAAATTATGTTGGCGCGCCTATTAGATTGAGGGGTAACCAAGGGTAAAATTGGAATTGGTAAAGTCATTCTATTCTAAGAAGGGATGCTCTGAAATCAGTAATGCTATAATCACTCTCATTTATTAAGACAAAATATTGATATTCATTGAGGAACACGAGCGATACGATTGTGGAGAAGAAACAAATGGCAGACGAATTTCAACCTGGAATCTTCATTGCAGCAAATAGAGGTAATCGTTAGGTTAATCTCATTTAGTGTAATGTTATTCCAATAACCGTATTGTGCATTGTACCTATGAATCAGTTCGTAAGAGGAGCGAGAGAATCATGATAAAGAACTCATTCTCTAAGTTCAAGAACACTGCTGCAAATCCTGTTATGTTAGACGACGATGAAGATGATGATTTTGTAATGAACCTAGTTGCAGTCCAAGGGAACCCAATTGCATTTCAAAATGTCGAATCAGGTATCCCATCCCAAGAATCAGATGACTCAATATACCCACTATTAATCACTGTCATTCTACCGACTGTCTGTTGTTAGGTTATGGTACATTATGCATTATCATTACGAAAATGAAATAATGCATATAGAACTCACATTGTAGACCTTAAATGTTTTCACTTATTATTCAGTTTTTATAAAATCATTACGAATAATGTTTTGATCATCTTAGCCTAATCTTTATCCACTTTCAAGATTCTTGAATAGCTTCTTTTAGTTTCTTGTTAAAAGCTAATGAAATGAGGCACAACGTCTTTCACTTACTCTTTCTTTCATGGGTTTTCCTTATTCGACTTCTTTTTTGTTTGCATCCATGAATTACATGCCACCCAAATTTGACTTATTCTCCAGCTGAGGCAGCATTTGGAATACCCAAATTCATTTAACCATTTGGGAAAACTACAATGCTGATTTTGCAGCTTGCCTTTTACTCTTCATTTAACCATCAAATGGATTAGCGTTTCATCTGTTTTATGTATTTATCACTTGGATTAGTGTTTCATTATGTATGTATTTTAATGAAACAGCTTTCATCTGTTTGTATGTATTTATCACTTGGATTAGCATTTCATTATGTAAGTATTTAATGAAACAGGCTTCATCTGTTTGTTTACCTGTCAGCATAATGATTGAGATAATCAACATCTAGGCCCTCTTCATCGTTATATCACAGCCCCAAATGCTAAAAACAATATTAATTACATACCAGAACCTGCAGACAAAGCACTCTCTTTTGGATTACTTTACATTATGTATAACAGATTTTCATTAATGTCTATAATGTGTGAATCTGTGTTACCTGTTGTCGGTGAATCAAAACTGTTTAATAAATGTTTATAATTGTGAATCTTTTTTACGTGATGTTTCCTAATGGTGAATATTGATTACATCTTGTTTATATGGCATGTAAAAACTATTTACATGTTGTCGATAATGCAGTGAACCCAGATTCATCTCAACCTGTTGAACTAGTCGTTCCGGTACAGGAAGAAGTGAACTCACCATGTGCAAAGGGTTTGAAAGAAATGAACCTTTATTTTTGCTACATGCTCTTATGAACTTCACAAATTTATTTTCCTTTGCAGTGAACCCAGATGCAGTTCAACCTGTTGAACTAGTCATTCCAGTACAGGAAGAAGTGAACTCACCATGTGCAAAGGGTTTGTAAAAAAATAACATTTATTTTTACATTCCTCACATGCACATTGTTAGAGGTTTTGGTAACATACTCCTATGAACTGCACGTATTTATGTCTACTTACAGTGAAGCCAGATGCAGGTCATAATGATTTTGTAATGAACCCAGTTGCAGTCCAAGTGAATCCAATTTCATTTCAAAATGTCGAATCAGGTATTCCTTCCCAAGAATAAGAGGGCTCAATATATGTACATGGTTAGTGATGTTGAATACCGTAGTATACAATTAGTAGAATATCTTGATAGCACAATATAATGTGAAATGGTGATCATGGATCAGACTACTGTGACTCATATTATAATATGGAGATGACACTACAGGTTTTTGCTATTGAAGCACTTTTAATTAAGCCCCCTTGTTAGTCCAATCTAAGAGGTGTAGTATTATGCTTCAACATTGATTGACTTTGTTGCTGATTTTGTATCACCACTTTATGCACTGATGACAAACTCACAAAAATGTATTTAACATGTTGCTAGATAAATCTAATACGTTCACTTAATCAATGTGATAACTACTATTCTTACTTGAGAATTGCTGAATAGAGCACCTACTCTGCATAGATTAGGCATGTCGTTTATGGACTTTAAGTTGATAACACAAGATAATGTGAAGAGGAATTGTGGTGCATGATATCTCAATGAATGTTATGTTGCGATACTGAAATCTTTCACATGATTTCCTTTGCTTGTAAGGAACCTTAAGACATAGATGTAGGGACAACAATTATCCCCAAATACTCCAGCCTATTATGAAACCAGCTGCATCTTATCTTGTTCGTTATATTGAAACTAGATTCATCTTAGCTGGTTCATTGAATTAAAATAGGATGCATCGTAGCTTGTTTATTGTACCTTTTAAGTCAGATCATGCCAAGATCCACTTTTAGAATAGAGAATAAATCACTTCTATGTAAGCTTTTAAGTAAACATAAATAATAAGTTGCTAGCTCTTCCCAGGAAGCAAGTGATAAC